>NW_022610909.1:0-82464 GCF_000309985.2 Brassica rapa
GATGATCAGAAAGATCTAACTGAGGACCCGTTGTGTCTGAGTTCCCAGATGTGTTCCGTTCACTACAGGTGTCCCCCCTGATAGGTCGGATCCATTTACGATTGAACTAGAACCAGGGACAGCTCGGCTGTCAAGAGTCCGTACCGAATGGCTCCGGCCGAGATGGCCGAGCTAAAGAAGCAATTAGAAGAATTGCTGAGAAGGGTTCAAGTCCAAGTAGCTCTCCTTGGGGTGCCCAGTCCTCTTTGTGAAAAAGAAGGATGGTAGCATGCGTCTGTGTATTGACTAATCGAGGTTTGAACAGGGTTACTGTGAAAGAACAAGTACCCGTTGCCCAGAATAGATGAGTTGTTGGATCAACTCAAAGGAGCCAAGTGGTTTTCTAGATTGATTTGGCCTCAGGGTATCATCAGATCCCTATAGAGCCAAATGATATTAGAAAGACAGCATCCGGACCAGGTACGGCCACTACGAGTTTGTGGTTATGCCATTCGGTCTGACCAATGCGCCTGCTGCATTCATGAAAATGATGACAGCGTGTTCCGAGACTTCCTGACGAATCAGTGATCATCTTCATTGATGATATCCTGATTTACTCCAAGGATGAGGAATCTCATCGGAAACACCTGAGAGCCGTGCTGGAACGATTACGGGAACACAAGCTCTATGCAAAACTCAGTAAATGCAGTTTTTGGCAGAAGGAGCATTGGGTTTCTCGGCCACATTGTGTCCGGTGAGGGCGTCTCGGTGGATCCAGAGAAGATCAGGGCAATCAAGGATTGGCTCGACCACCAGTGCCACGGAAGTCAGAAGCTTCCTAGGGCTGGCAGGTTATTATAGAAAGTTTGTGAAAGGATTCGCAAGCTTGGCTCAGCCTATGACACGGTGACCGGGAAGGACGTTAAGTTCACATGGTCTGAGGAGTGTGGGAAATGTTTTTCCGCTTAAGGACATGCTGACTAGCGCACCCATTCTGGTTCTTCCAGAGGCCGACCAACCCTATGTGGTTTATACGGACGCGTCCATAACAGGAACTAGGTTGCGTATTAACCCAGCATGGGAAGGTCATCGCCTATGCGTCAAGGCAGTTGAGAAAACATGAGGGAAACTACCCCACCCATGACCTTGAAATGGCTGCGGTAGTGTTCGCCTTAAAGATTTGGCGATCATACTTGTATGGTGCCAAGTTCAGATACTTACGGACCATAAGAGTCTTAAGTATATATTCACCCAGCCTGAGTTAAACTTAAGGCAGAGAAGGTGGATGGAGTTTGTAGCTGATTACGATCTGGATATCACCTATCATCCGGGAAAGGCTAATCTGGTCGCAGATGCCTTGAGCCGGAGAAGGGCCGACGTATCAGCCGACGAGAAGCGGACGACCTGGACGGTACGGTTCGTGCCCTACGGTTGACGCATCGACCAAAGAGTCTGAAACCACTCGGATTAGAGGCGGTCAATCAGGCCGACCTGCTTACCCGAATTCGGTTGGCTCAAGGTCAGGACGAGAACCTAAACAAGGTTGCTCAGAAATGATAGGACGGGTACCAACTGCAAAGGATGGTACCATCCTAGTAAACGGTCGGATCAGTGTTCCTAATGATATGAGTCTAAAGGAAGAGATTATGAGGGAGGCCATAAATCCAGATTCTCGGTTCATCCTGGTGCGACCAAGATGTACCAGAACCTTAAGAAGTTCTATCATTGGATCCGTATGAAGGCAGATGTCGCGAATGTTGGCCAAGTGTTCCACTTGCCAACTCATCAAAGCAGAACATCAAGTGCCTAGTGGGTTATTACAAAGCTTGCCTATTCCGGAATGGAAATGGATCACATCACAATGGACTTTGTGACTGGGTTCCCTACCACGAGGAATAAGAAAGATGCGGTTTGGGTTGTGGTTGATCGCCTAACCAATTCAGCACACTTCCTGGCTATCAAAAAGTCGGATGGGTAGATCAGATTGTACGTAAGTACATTGATGAGATCGTCCGACTACATGGTGTGCCGGGCAAGCATAGTTTCAGATAGGGATTCAAGTTCACATCTTACTTCTGGAAGGCTTTCCAAAAGCTTTAGGAACAAGAGTGAACATGAGTACAGCCTATCACCCACAGACGGATGGACAGTCTGAACGTACGATCCAGACATTGGAAGATATGTTGCGAGCATGTGTTCTAGACTGGGGTGATTCCTGGGAGAAACATCTACCTCTGGTAGAATTTGCTTACAACAATAGCTTCCATAGTAGTATTGGCATGTCGCCATACGATGCTCTGTATGGGCGTCCATGCAGGACACCCTTATGCTGGACCCAAGTTGGGGAACGCAGCATGATTGGTCCGGAGATTGTCGAAGAGACAACCGAAAAGATCAAGTTCTTGAGGGACAAGATGAGACAGGCACAAGATCGCCAAAAGAACTATGCAGATCGAAGAAGGAAAGATCTCGAGTTCCAAGTAGGTGACTTGGTGTATCTCAAAATGATTACCTTCAAAGGACGAGTCCGGATCTCCGGAAGACGGAAGTTAGATACAAGATACTTGGGGCCGTTCAAGGTCATTGAAAGAGTTGGGATGGTGGCCTATAAGTTGGACTTACCGGCCAAGATGGACGCATTCCATAATGTGTTCCACGTCTCCCAACTTTGGAAATGTTTGACGGACCAAGACATCGCTCTTCCTGCCATTCCAGACGATCTTGGGAAGAACCCAACCTTGGAAACGAGGCCAGTTCGAATCATAGATAGGATGGAAAAAGCAACAAGGAAGAAGACGGTCCAGATGGTCAAGGTCATCTGGGACTGTAATGGTCAGGATATAATCACTTGGGAAACCGAAGCTAGAATGAAAGCAGAGTACCCAGAGTGGTTGGATCAGTTTGTTTCCGAGGAAGCATTCGATTCGGATTCGAGGACGAATCCATCCCAAGGGGGGGAGACTTGTCACGCCCCCTATCCTGAGTAGGATTGTTGGGACGGCCATGGTTCGAGGAAAATGTGCAAGCCAGTCTTAGGACATCAAGGCAAGCGTTCCATGGTCGAGAAAGAAGGTTAAGGACATAAGGAAACTTAGACTTAACCTTATACAAGCTAAGAGACAGCTAGGACGAGTAAGACGGTAGCTGGACGAAGTGGACGAGTAGCTCGGCCAGCTCAAGGAAGCTAGGTTCAGTTCATTCCAGCTCAGTCCCTACTAAGTCAGCTCCACTAGCTGGACTACTAGCTCACTCAGCTGAGGCAGCTGAGAGTCAGCTCATCTCAGCTAGACGGACTGTCCGGGCTTTAGGCCGATGGTCCGGGTCCGGGTCAGTGGTGGGCAGTGAGGTCCGGCCATGAGGCCATGGGCTGTTGGGTCTTAGGACAAGGCCATGGGCTAAGTCCAGGAGGCTTGGGGCGTGGGTTGGGCTTGTGGCCGACCCCAAACCCAATCAGAAAGGGCGAAGGGATGCAAGTGGCCGAAAGGGGACAACCCTTGGCCGATGATGCCCATTCGCTAGCAAGTCATGCCTGTTCGTGGGGCAAGACTTACCCCCTCGTTTTCTATAAATATGGGGGCTCTCTGGTCGATTTCATTACCCAATTCCTGAGTAAAATACTCAGAGAAAACGTAGAGAGAAAGAAAGAGAGAAAGAGAGAGTTCCGGCCAAGAGAAAGGCCGATTGTGGTGGTGTTGTGTTCCGGCGACTCTGATCGTTTGAGAACTAACTCAGGTCAAGAATGGGAGATCAAGACAAGGAGAAGAGCATGGAGAACCCAGACGTGGTTCACAAGGTATGTGATGGGCCGTGGCTCCATCAGACCGAACGGACGGTCCATGCGACCGCATCGCGGCTCTGCTCGGTTCCTAAGTCCCATCCGGCTCTCCTTATCTGTTTCAATTCGTTTCTCTTCTCTTCTCTCTGGTTAAACACGAAAGGTTGTGTTGGTTGAGTCCAAGGGACACGTCCCTAGGCTTTGGCCGAACATAACCAAACCGCTAGCCTAGACATGGGTCGGTTAGTGGGATGATTCGATCGCACCAAGACTGGGCGGTTAGGACGAACGGTTGGGAATGACCCAAAGGGCACGAGTTGTCAAGAGTCATGAGTGTCCAAGAGGCACGAATGGCCAAAGGGTGCATGTTCCAAACGGTGTCTTTCGGGACAGGTTAGGACTGATCCTTATGGATCAGCCTATGGCTTGTCTAGTCAAGACAAGGTCACGGTTTGTCTAAGCCAAGGTAGAGTCGCAAGGTCTGACCGGTTGCTAAGCCTTCCGGATTAGGCTTGAGGCTTACTCGGCCGATTGGATCCAGGCCTAAGGCCGGATCAGGTAAGGGAGTCCGTTGGGCCATTGAGCCGGACTCCATTGGCCGGTCGCACCTAGATTCTATCCGGTTAGACGGATTGGTCTTTGGGACGATCCGGATCTGTTCGTGTGTTCTGTTTATCTATTCTGGACTATCTATCTGATTCTAAGTCAAGGGGTGGTTGGTTGAATGACTTAGGATACGGTAGGTAGGTTCATACTGTTTATGATTGTGTTGACTGAGGTTTATCTAAGTTCTAGGAACCAAGCCAAGCATTGTAGAATCAATCCGTTCTATTCTCGGTTATGATTAATGCTTGTCTGGTTGTGGTTTCAGGAACTAAGGATGGTTCTGGTCAAGCCAAGGAGCCGTGAAGGCTCGGTCAGTGAGAGGCTGTGTAACGTGTGGTTAGATGATACTAGGGATGAACTAGTGATTGTCTATGAGACTGTTAAGAAGTTGTGTATTGAATCTCATGTTTCTATGTAATACAAAGTTTAAAGATTGTTATTCCGCTGTGCAATCTGTTCCTTTGTTTATGAACCTCATATTCGAATATGACTTAGCAAATAAAAGACTTAAAATGGATCAAACAAGCAAAGAAATTAATAAGTAAGCATTCGTATCCAGTTGGGTCAAGAGACCAGGAACGGGTCTTACAAAATCAAACAAGCTCAGTACACAGATTGAGAGACTCAATCAATTCGATCCATTTCATCAGATTGAGAGATTCAATCAAAACCTCATCCGCAAATCCACTTCGATCCATCCCTTGATCCGGCTTGAGAGAGACATCAGTTCAGCAAGCAAGATCCCACCTTCACTCCATCTCCATCCCCTGTTCTTGTTGAGAGAGACATCAGTCCAGCAACTTGAATCCATCAGCCATCTCTATCCTTCTCTTAATTTGTTTCATTTTGCATCATATAGTTCTAGATTTTCCATTCAATATAAAAACCCATAAAAAGTCATATTTGCTTCTGTTCTTCATTTATCATTTAGTTTTCTTTCTGTTCATCATTTTGATTCATAAAAACTCATAAAAATAACTCTCTTTTGTTTCAGGAACCAGATCGGCCATCTCCCTCTCCATCGCGTCCGTCTAGCCGCTCCATAGCCGTCCGTCTGTCCTGTCCAGTCCGAGTTCTTGAACCTCAGTCCGTCCATTTGAGTAGCCTGAATCCCAGCCTGTAACATTTGGTATCAGAGCCGAAAGGTTCTTGAGTCAGGTCCATTCTATCCTTGCATCATTCATACTTGCTTGCATTTGTTTCATCATTAATTCAAAAAGCCAAAAATAAAAAAAAAACAGTTTTTGCATTGTTATTGTTTTTAAGAAAAGAAAAACAAAAGAGAAGAAGTTTCTTGCATTTGATTCACGAAAATTTGAAAAAGAAATCTCATATTGTGTTTGCATTCATTCCCCAGCTCCACTTTCCATTTTTAGATTTTGTGCATTCATTTAAAAAAAACAAAAAAAATCTACATTCCATATTTGTTTCTTGTTTGAATCTTGCATAAAAATAAAAATAAAAAGGCATAGCATTTTTTTTTTAATTTCGTGCAAACCATAGTTGTTTCATAAGTCTCTTATTTGCATTTAAAAAAAAAAATATATATATATTATTATATATATATATATCATTCAGCTTAGTTTATATCATTTTGGTCCAAGCATACATTTTAGTTTCCATTTCCGGTTTTCGCATTTCATCCTAAGAAAATTCAAAAAAAAAATATCCTTGTTAGTTTGTTTCCATATTTTCTTTCCGTTTGTGTTTAATATCATATCATCTAGTTTAATCTCGAGTTCACATTAAGAAAACCAAAAGAAAAATTATTTTTGTTGCATAGTTATTTCATATCGGTTCATACTTGCATTTGTTCTCGGTTTAGTTTAAAATAGTTTTGCATTGTTCATTGTTTTTATGCTCGACAAAAACTTCCCATACTTCACTTGATCTTTGAGATTGATTTCAGGGAGCAATGGTAGGAGAAGCACACGGCCAAACCATAGAGGCCACTCTGAGCCAACAACTAATAGCTATACAAGAGCTCAGATAAGATTGCTCAGTTGGGAAAAAGGACTAAGCCACAAGGCCGACGACCACAACATGGAGAAAGAAGATTTGGAGATGCACCAGAGGCTGGCTATGTTGAGCCCAAGCCACCAGATCCTTCATGGATCACCCCACACCATACTTCTTCAACTCATAAATACTTAACTAATACTTATCTTGATTTTAAATCTGCTAATGAAGTTAAGATTTATTCTTTTTAAGGAAGCAATTGGCCAGATGACTATCTCTAATGGGAAAGAACCATGGATGATTGGTATTCATACCATGGCGTGCCAAAGAAAGAAAAGCTGAGCCATGCCATCAAACAACTCACCGGAAGTGCAGACAAATGGTGGAAAGGTGTAGATAGTGCAAGATGGAAGAGTCAAAGAGAGACTATCAAAACGTGGGAAGATCTTAAAGAGGCCATGATCAGGAAGTATGTATCCTCACTTCCAACACCAGATATTAGAGAAAGGTACCCAAGGAGGTTTTCAAGCCATGGGTCCAAAGAGGCAAAGAGAGTGGTGCCACAACAAGGCCATAGAAGCTTGATCCATCAAGATCAGATTCGGCCAAACCAGGGGCACACGGTTTTCTATGATCAATCCCAACCTTATGAGGTCCCAAAGACCATGGAGAGAAAGAACTTTGTCAGCCAAGACACGTTGGCCAGACACAAAGAAAAATCAGACAAACCGATTTTTCAAGAAAAGGCCAAGGTAAGTCCAATACTTGATAAATTTGTTTATAAATCATCTACAACTGGTATGAGTCACTTGTCTTTGTCCAAGGATGCTAAGCCAGGTCCTGAGGTCTAGAAAGACACGATCTCCACATCCTTGTTGAGATCCAAAGTTGTCCATGATTTAAGTCCAAGAGACAAGGAGATTTTAAACCCAAAGGAAGAAGACCCATCAAGCCAAGGTAAGTCTTCTAAATCTGAGGATTTAAAATATCAGACATGTTATAGATGTCATAAGAAAGGACACTATGCTGTAGTTTGTCCTACTAAGCAAGTATTGATAGAAACATCACTAGAAAAGAAAACAGATTTATCTATGAAGAGTGATAGTTTTATTCAATCTGATTTGTTTGGTTCCAAATTCTTGTGTAATGCACTTGTCTTTGTCAAAAGGTGTTGTAACAGGAATTAAAGAGCATGAATTCAAAGGAGAAGAGCCACCAGGCGCCACACCAGTGACGAACCAGGAGAAGGTTCAAGACACAATGCAGTTCATGTTGCTTAAAGAAGCAAAACCAGTAAATAAAGTATCAAACCAAGGTAAGTGTCAAACACCACCTAGAGATACTGGTATTGACATGTGTGTTCTTGATGTAGAGAGTAAATATGAAAGCTATTTTCTTACTGAAGTTCCAAGGAAAGAACCAGACCATAAGCCCAGCCATGAACCACCTCACAAGTGGAAGTCTAGTGTTGAACAATGTGTTCAAATGCCAAGACTTAAGGTAATCTTCTCTGATCTTAAAACGTCCAAGACACTTGATTATCCAGATATAATGCACTTGTCTTTGCCAAAAAGTTTTGATCCAGGAATAAAAGAAGTTGAAGTTCATAACCACCAAGGTCAAAAGATGCAAAGAAGGCAGCAAACAAAAACAAGTTTTCCAAAGAAGAAAATCATTCTTCAACTTGTGGAAGCTATCAAAGTAAGTCTGGAAATTTCAAATTGTTTTTATCAGTGTCCAAACACAGATATAATGCAAAGGAGAAAGCTTCAAAGAAATCCCACCGGATAATCTTTTGTTGCTAGGAGAATCAAACCCAAAGATGGTCAGAACTGAGCCTACTAGGAGTATGAAGGACCATCCACTGAAGGAGATAAAAAATGCCAAAGTCAATAGCAGAGGCGTGATCCTATCCTATTTTCTGAAAGAAGAGCCACCAGATGCACAATCCATCCCCAAACCGAAACAATATCAAGGTAAGACCTTAGAATATCAAATGAGTATGAAAGCTGACTTGCTCTATCTTGGTGCAGGTTATACAGTTTCAAGGTCGAAACCTTTTCAAGGGGGAGGGAATGTTGCGGCCAGCAATTCAGCAGCTGAACCAGAGGTCGACCCAACACCCTACTCAACCAGCCAAGGCGCCAACCAGGATATATGTGCACTAAAAAAGCCATATCTTACAAACCAGGAGGGTTTAAATCACGAGTCTAATTTTTATGGATTCTTCACTCAAGATGGAGTCCAGGCTAATTGGAATTGGGCCAATATAATCACGGAGCAAGAAGTTATGAATTTTACAATTCAGAGGTTTCCCAACCCGTCCATCTGCGAGTACCCGACCTTAGAAGAAGATTCAAGCTCAATTAAGGAGCGGCCTGAAGCAAAGCCCATCATAGGAGTCAATAGGAGTTTATCACCTTTCCATAAAGCCCAAGATCAGGAGAAATGGCCACGGAATTATGAAGTTATGATCCAATCTTCAAAACCGGTCAAACCAGTTCTACACTTGCCTCAATTGGAAGCTAACCGGTTCAATCAGCTTCAAACAAGACATTGGCGATCAGGAGATCATTTCAACCAATCAGGAGGTATTCCAGAAGTCCTTAGCTGCACCAGAACTCAGGAGATCAGTCGGTTCAATGGAGAATCACTTAAATCCAACCGGAGCTATTTATGGAAAGATTGGACAATCTTTTGGTTTGATCCATTCCAAGCAATTCCAATCCAACCAGGAGAACCAGACGACGTCCAGACTAAACCATGACATCCCGGAAACATTATACACGAGCCAGAAGAGTTCTACAACTTCATCCCATGCACCAGCCCACATAGGAATAAGAAGATCCCCATTATCACCAAACTGCCTTATTTGGAGTCTCTTGCATTCAAACTCCAAGAGCTCTTTTTCTACCAAGGCAAGGACGAGATCAGCATCTACCAAGCATTCAAGAAGGTCCCAAGAAAGCTCTCTTATCCCCTTTAACTGTCCAAATTCAAGCAAATCAAGTTTCTTCACTTAGAGCCAACATCCCACAAAAAGCTCCAACAGCTAGTTTTTCAATTTATTGCTTTGTCTTTGATTTGTTTCCTTTCTTATCTTTTTAGAACATTAGAGTCTTTGTTTCTGATCATTATATAAGCTCATTGTCGTCCTTGTAAAGAAGAACCTTCAATCACCAAGTTAATAAAAAGTTTATTCAGTTTTTATCAAAGATTGTTCTTTGTATAAAATATCGGTCTTTAGGATTCAAAGAGAGATTCTTTGTTGTTCTATTGATTTCGTGAGTCTAGTTTGTTTGTGCAAATCAAACAAGCTCAGTACACAGATTGAGAGAGTCAATCAATTCGATCCATTTCATCAGATTGAGAGATTCAATCAAAACCTTATCCGCAAATCCACTTCAATCCATCCCTTGATCCGGCTTGAGAGAGACATCAGTCCAGCGACTTGAATCCATCAGCCATCTCTATCCTTCTCTTATTTTGTTTCATTTTGCATCATATAGTTCTAGATTTTCCATTCAATATAAAAACCCGCCAAAAGTCATATTTGCTTCTGTTCCTCATTTATCATTTAGTTTTCTTTCTGTTCATCATTTTGATTCATAAAAACTCATAAAAATAACTCTCTTTTGTTTCAGGAACCAGATCGGCCATCTCCCTCTCCATCGCGTCCGTCTAGCCCCTCCATAGCCATCCGTCCGTCCTGTCCAGTCCGAGTTCTTGAACCTCAGTCCGTCCATTTGAGTAGCCTGAATCCCAGCCGTGGCTGTCTGTATGTGTCTGTGTGTGTCTGTACGTGTCCGTGTGTGTCTGTCTGTGTCCGTCAGCACACACAGGACGTGTGTGGCTGTCCATCAGTACACATATCAGCACGTTGGTCCATGGACTCAGCATGCTGGCCCTTCCCATGGACTGTTTGGGTGATTTTGGCCCAGGTGGGCTGTATGTTCAGTAAATACAAGTCGTCCGTGGGTGTCCGTCAGCACACACAGGACGTCTGTGGCTGTCCGTGTGTGTCTGTCAGCACACACAGGACGTCCGTGGCTATCCATCAGTACACATATCAGCACGTTGGTCCTTGGACTCAGCACGCTGACCCTTCCCGTGGACTGTTCGGGTGATTTTGGCACACGTGGGATGTCTGCTCAGTGCACACAGGACGTCTGTGGGTGTCCGCCAGCACACACAGGACGTCCGTGGCTGTCCATGTATGTCCGTCAGCACACACAGGACGTCTGTGGCTGTCCATCAGTACACATATCAGCACGCTGGTCCTTGGACTCAGCACGCTGGCCCTTCCCGTGGGCTGTTTGGGTGATTTTAGCCCACGTGGGCTGTCTGTTCAGTACACACAGGACGTCTGTGGGTGTCCGTCAGCACACGTAGGACGTCCGTGTGTGTCCTTCCGCACACACAGGACGTCCGTGGCTGTCCATCAGTACACATATCAGCACGTTGGTCCTTGGACTCAGCACGCTGATGCTTCCTGTGGACTGTTCGGGTGATTTTGGCCCACGTGGGCTGTCTGTTCAGTACACACAGGACATTCGTGGGTGTTTGCCAGCACACACAGGACGTCTGTGGCTGTCTGTATGTGTCCGTGTGTGTCTGTCTGTGTCCGTCAGCACACACAGGACGTCTGTGGCTGTCCATCAGTAAACATATCAGCACGTTGGTCCATGGACTCAGCATGCTGGCCCTTCCCGTGGACTGTTTGGGTGATTTTGGCCCACGTGGGCTGTCTGGTCAGTACACACATGAAGTCCGTGGGTGTCCGCTAGCACACACAGGACGTCTGTGGCTGTCCGTCAGCACACACAGGACTTCCGTGGCTGTCCGTGTGTGTCCGTTTATATCCGTCAGCACACACAGAACGTCTGTGGCTGTCCATCAGTACACATATCAGCATGCGGGTCCTTGGACTCAGCATGCTGGCCCTTCCCGTGGACTGTTCGGGTGATTTTGGCCCACGTGGGCTGTCTGTTCAGTACAAACAGGACGTCCGTGGGTGTCCGTCAGCACTCACAGGACGTCCGTGTGTGTCCGTCAGCACACACAAGACGTCCGTGGCTGTCCATCAGTACACATATCAGCACGTTGGTCCTTGGATTCAGCATACTGACCCTTCCCGTGGACTGTTCGGGTGATTTTGGCCCACGTGAGCTGTCTGTTCAGCACACATAGGACGTCCGTGGTTGTCTGCCAGCTCACACAGGACGTCCGTGCCTGTCCATGTGTGTCCGTCTTTGTCCGTCACCGCACACACAGGACGTCCGTGGCTGTCCATCAGTACACATATAAGCACGTTGGTCCTTGGACTCAGCATGCTGGCCCTTCCCGTGGACTGTTCGGGTGATTTTGGCCAACGTGGGCTGTCTGTTCATTACACACAGGACGTCCGTGGGTGTCCGGCAGCACACACAGGACGTCTGTGGCTGTCCGTGTGTGTCCGTGTGTGTCCATCTGCGTCCATTAGGACACACAGGACGTCTGTAGCTGTCCATCAGTACACATATCAGCATGTTGGTCCTTGGACTCAGCACGCTGGCCCTTTCCGTGGACTGTTTGGGTTATTTTTGCCCACGTGGGCTGTCTGTTCAGTACACACAGGACGTCCACGGGTGTCCGCCAGCACACAGGACGTCTGTGGCTATCCGTGGCTGTCCGTCAGCACACACAGGACGTCCATGGCTGTCCGTGTGTGTCCGTGTGAGTCTGTGGTTGTCCGCCAGCACACACAGGACGTCTGTGGCTGTCCATGGCTGTCCGTCAGCACACACAGGACGTCCGTGTGTGTCCGTGTGTGTCCGTCAGCACACACAGTACGTCCGTTGCTGTCCATCAGTACACATATCGGCACGCTGGTCCTCGGACTCAGCACGCTGGCCCTTCCCTTGACTATTTGGGTGATTTTAGCCCACGTGGGCTGTCTTTTCAGTACACACAAGACGGCCGTGGGTGTCCGCCAGCACACACAGGAGGTCCGTCGCTGTCCATGGCTGTCCGTCAGCACAAAAAAAGATGTCCATGGCTATCTGTGTGTGTCTGTGTGTGTCTGTCAGCACACACAGGATTTCCGTGGCTGTCCATCAGTACACATATCAGCACGCTGGCCCTTCCCGTGGACTGTTCAGGTGATTTTGGCCCATGTGGGCTGTCTGTTCAGTACAAACAGGACGTCCGTAGGTGTCTGTCAGCACACCCAGGACGTCCGTGTGTGTCCGTCAGCACACACAAGTCGTACGTGGCTGTCTGTGTGTGGCCGTGTGTGTCCGTCAGCACACACAGGACGTCCGTGGCTGTCCATCAGTACACATATCAGCATGTTTGTCCTTGGACTCAGAATGCTGACCCTTCCCGTGGACTGTTCGGGTGATTTTGGCCCACGTGGGCTGTCTGTTCAGTACACACAGGACGTCCGTGGGTGTCCGCCAGCACACACAGGACGTCCGTGGCTGTCCGTGTCTGTCCGTCTGTGTCCGTCAGCACACACAGGACGTCTGGCTGTCCATCAGTACACATATCAGCACGTTGGTCCTTGGACTCAGCATGCTGGCCTTTCCCGTGGACTGTTTGGGTGATTTTGGCCCACGTGGGCTGTCTGTTCAATACACACAGGACGTCCGTGGGTGTCCGCCAGCACACATAGGATGTCTGTGGCTGTCCGTCAGCACACACAAGACGTCTGTGGGTGTCCGTCAGTACACATATCATCACGTTGGTCCTTGGACTCAGCACGCTGACGCTTCCCGTGGACTGTTCGGGTGATTTTGGCCCACGTGGGCTGTCTGTTCAGTACACACAGGACCTTCGTGGGTGTCCGCCAGCACACACAGGACGTCTGTGGCGGTCTGTATGTGTCCGTGTGTGTCCGTGTGTGTCCACCAGCACACACATGACGTCTGTGGCTGTCCATCAGTACACATATCAGGACGTTGGTCCATGGACTCAGCATGCTGGCCCTTCCCGTGGACTGTTTGGGTGATTTTGGCCCACGTGGGCTGTCTGGTCAGTACACACAGGAAGTCCGTGGGTGTCCGCCAGCACACACCGGACGTCTGTGGCTGTCGGTCAGCACCACAGGACGTCCGTGGCTGTCCGTGTGGTCCGTGTGTATCCGTCAGCACACACAGAACGTCTGTGGCTGTCCATCAGTACACATATCAGCACGCGGGTCCTTGGACTCAGCATGCTGGCCCTTCCTGGACTGTTCGGTGATTTTGGCCCACGTGGGCTGTCTGTTCCGTACAAACAGGACGTCCGTGGGTGTCCGTCAGCAACACAGGACGTCTATGGATGTCCATCAGTATAAATATCAGCAGCTGGTCCTTGGACTCAGTACGCTGGCCCTTCCCGTGGACTGTTCAGGTGATTTTGGCCCACGTGGGCTGTCTGTTCAGTACACACAGGACGTCCATAGTGTCTGTCAGCACACCCAGGACGTCCTGTGTGTCCGTCAGCAACACATATCAGCATGTTTGTCCTTGGACTCAGAATTCTGACCCTTCCCGTGGACTGTTCGGCTGATTTTGGCCCACGTGGGCTGTCTGTTCAGTACACACGGGATGTCCGTGGGTGTCCGCCAGCACACATAGGACGTCCGTGGCTGTCTGTGTGTGTCCGTCTGTGTCCATCAGCACACACAGGACGTCTGGCTGTCCATCAGTAAACATATCAGCACGTTGGTCCTTGGACTCAGCACGCTGGCCCTTCCCTTGACTATTTGGGTGATTTTAGCCCACGTGGGCTGTCTTTTCAGTACACACAAGATGGCCGTGGGTGTCCGCCAGCACACACAGGAGGTCCGTCGCTGTCCATGGCTGTCCGTCAGCACAAAAAAAGATGTCCATGGCTATCTGTGTGTGTCTGTGTGTGTCTGTCAGCACACACAGGATTTCCGTGGCTGTCCATCAGTACACATATCAGCACGCTGGCCCTTCCCGTGGACTGTTCAGGTGATTTTGACCCATGTGGGCTGTCTGTTCAGTACACACAGGACGTCCGAAGGTGTCTGTCAGCACACCCAGGACGTCCGTGTGTGTCCGTCAGCACACACAAGTCGTACGTGGCTGTCTGTGTGTGGCCGTGTGTGTCCGTGTGTGTCCGTCAGCACACACAGGACGTCCGGGGCTGTCCATCAGTACACATATCAGCATGTTTGTCCTTGGACTCAGAATGCTGACCCTTCCTGGACTGTTCGGGGTGATTTTGCCCACGTGGGCTGTCTGTTCAGTACACACAGGACGTCCGTGGGTGTCCGCCAGCACACACAGGACGTCCGTGGCTGTCCGTGTCTGTCCGTCTGTGTCCGTCAGCACACACAGGACGTCTGGCTGTCCATCAGTACACATATCAGCACGTTGGTCCTTGGACTCAGCACGCTGGCCTTTCCCGTGGACTGTTAGGGTGATTTTGGCCCACGTGGGCTGTCTGTTCAATACACACAGGACGTCCGTGGGTGTCCGCCAGCACACACAGGATGTCTGTGGCTGTCCGTCAGCACACACAAGACGTCTGTGGGTGTCCGTCAGTACACATATCATCACGTTGGTCCTTGGACTCAGCACGCTGACGCTTCCCGTGGACTCAGCACGCTGACGCTTCCCGTGGACTGTTCGGGTGATTTTGGCCCACGTGGGCTGTCTGTTCAGTACACACAGGACCTTCGTGGGTGTCCGCCAGCACACACAGGACGTCCGTGGCGGTCTGTATGTGTCCGTGTGTGTCCGTGTGTGTCCACCAGCACACACATGACGTCTGTGGCTGTCCATCAGTACACATATCAGGACGTTGGTCCATGGACTCAGCATGCTGGCCCTTCCCGTGGACTGTTTGGGTGATTTTGGCCCACGTGGGCTGTCTGGTCAGTACACACAGGAAGTCCGTGGGTGTCCGCCAGCACACACCGGACGTCTGTGGCTGTCGGTCAGCACACACAGGACGTCCGTGGCTGTAAGTGTGTGTCCGTGTGTATCCGTCAGCACACACAGAACGTCCGTGGCTGTCCATCAGTACACATATCAGCACGCGGGTCCTTGGACTCAGCATGCTGGCCCTTCCCGTGGACTGTTCGGGTGATTTTGGCCCACGTGGGCTGTCTGTTCCGTACAAACAGGACGTCCGTGGGTGTCCGTCAGCACACACAGGACGTCTATGGATGTCCATCAGTATAAATATCAGCACGCTGGTCCTTGGACTCAGTACGCTGGCCCTTCCCGTGGACTGCTCAGGTAATTTTGGCCCACGTGGGCTGTCTGTTCAGTACACACAGGACGTCCGTAGGTGTCTGTCAGCACACCCAGGACGTCCGTGTGTGTCCGTCAGCACACATATCAGCATGTTTGTCCTTGGACTCAGAATGCTGACCCTTCCCGTGGACTGTTCGGCTGATTTTGGCCCACGTGGGCTGTCTGTTCAGTACACACGGGATGTCCGTGGGTGTCCGCCAGCACACATAGGACATCCGTGGCTGTCTGTGTGTGTCCGTCTGTGTCCATCAGCACACACAGGACGTCTGGCTGTCCATCAGTAAACATATCAGCACGTTGGTCCTTGGACTCAGCACGCTGGCCCTTCCCGTGGACTGTTTGGATGATTTTGGCCAACGTGGGCTGTCTGTTCAATACCCACAGGACGTCCGTGGGTGTCCGCCAGCACACACAGGATGTCCGTGGCTCTCCGTCAGCACACACAGGACGTCTGTGGGTGTCCGTCAGTACACATATCAGCACGTTGGTCCTTTGACTCAGCACGCTGATGCTTCCCGTGGACTGTTCGGGTGATTTTGGCCCACGTGGACTGTCTGTTCAGTACACACAGGACGTTCGTGGGTGTCCGCCAGCACACAAAAGACGTCCGTGGCTGTCCGTATTTGTCCGTGTGTGTCCGTGTGTGTCCGTCAGCACACACAGGATGTCTGTGGGTGTCCGTCAGTACACATATCAGCACGTTGGTCCTTGGACTCAGCACGCTGACGCTTCCCGTGGACTGTTTGGGTGATTTTGGCGCACGTTGACTGTCTGGTACATAAAGGAAGTTCGTGGGTGTCCGCCAGTACACACAGGACGCCTGTGGCTGTCCGTCAGCACACACAGGACGTCCGTGGCTGTCCGTGTGTGTCTGTGTGTGTCCTTGTGTATCCATCTGCACACACAGAACGTCTGTGGCTGTCCATCAGTAAACATATCAGCACGCGGGTCCTTGGACTCAGCATGCTGGCCCTTCCCGTGGATTGTTCGGGTGATTTTGGCCCACGTGGGCTGTCTGTTCAGTACAAACAGGACGTTCGTGGGTGTCCGTCAGCACACACAGGACGTCTATGGATGTCCCATCAGTATAGATATCAGCACGTTGGTCCTTGGATTCAGCACGATGGCCCTTCCCGTGGACTGTTCGGGTGATTTTGGCCCACGTGGGCTGTATGTTCAGTACACACAGGACGTCCGTGGGTGTCCGCAAGCACCCACAGGACATCGGTGGCTATCCGTGGCTGTTTGTCAGCACACACATGACGTCCATGGCTGTCCGTGTGTGTTCGTGTGTATCCGTCAACACATACATGACGTCCGTGTGTGTCCATCAGCACACACACAGGACGTCAATGGCTGTCCATCAGTACACATATAAGCACGTTGGTCCTTGGACTTAGCACGCTGGCCCTTCCCGTGGACTATTCGGGTGATTTTGGCCCACGTGGGCTGTCTGTTCAGTACACACAGGACGTCAGTGGGTGTCCGCCAGCACACACAGGACGTCTGTGGCTGTCCGTGTGTGTCTGTGTGTGTCCGTCAGGACACACAGGACGTCTGTGGCTGTCCATCAGTACACATATCAGCATGTTGGTCCTTGGACTCAGCACGCTGGCCCTTCCCATGGACTGTTTGGGATATTTTTGCACACGTGGGCTGTCTGTTCAGTACACACAGGATGTCCACGGGTGTCCGCCAGCACACAGGACGTCTGTGGCTATCCGTGGCTGTCCGTCAGCACACACAGGACGTCCATGGCTGTCCGTGTGTGTCCGTGTGAGTCAGTGGGTGTCCACCAGCACACACAAGACGTATGTGGCTGTCCATGGCTGTCCGTCAGCACACACAGGACGTCCGTGTGTGTCCGTGTGTGTCCGTCAGCACACACAGTACGTCCGCGGCTGTCCATCAGTACACATATCAGCACGCTGGTCCTTGGACTCAGCATGCTGGCCCTTCCCGTGGACTGTTTGGGTGATTTTGGCCCACGTGGGCTGTCTGTTCAGTACACACAAGATGTCCGTGAGTGTCCGCCAGCACACACAGGAGGTCCGTCGCTGTCCGTGGCTGTCCGTCAACACAAAAAAGGATGTCTGTGGCAATCCGTGTGTGTCTGTGTGTGTCTGTCAGGACACACAGGATGTCCGTGGCTGTCCATCAGTACACATATCAGCACGCTGGGCCTTGGACTCAGCACGCTGGCCCTTCCCGTGGACTGTTCAAGTGATTTTGGCCCACGTGGGCTGTCTGTTCAGTACACACAGGACGTCTGTGGGTGTCTGTCAGCACACCCAGGACGTCCGTGTGTGTCCGTCAGCACACACAAGACGTCCGTGGCTGTTTGTGTGTGGCCGTGTGTGTCCGTCAGCACACACAGGACGTCCGTGGCTGTCCATCAGTACACATATCAGCATGTTTGTCCTTGGACTCAGAAAGCTGACCCTTCCCGTGGACTTTTCGGGTGATTTTGGCCCACGTGGGCTGTCTGTTCAGTACACACAGGACGTCTGTGGGTGTCCGCCAGCACACACAGGATGTCCGTGGCTGTCCGTGTGTGTCCGTGTGTGTCCGTCAGCACACACAGGATGTCTGGCTGTCCATCAGTACACATATCAGCACGTTGGTCACGCTGGCCCTTCCCGTGGACTGTTTGGGTGATTTTGGCCCACGTGGGCTGTCTGTTCAATACACAGAGGACGTCCGTGGGTGTCCGCCAGCACACACAGGATGTCTGTGGCTGTCCGTCAGCACACACAGGACGTTCATGGCTGTCCGTGTGTGTCCGTGTGGGTTTTGTCAGCACACACAAGACGTCTGTGGCTGTCCATCAGTACACATATCAGCACGCTGGTCCTTGGACTCAGCACGCTGGCCCTTCCTGTGGACTGCTCGGGTGATTTTGGCCCAGGTGGGCTGTCTGTTCAGTACACACAAGTCGTCCGTGGGTGTCCGTAAGCGCACACAGGACGACCGCGGGTGTCCATCAGCCCACACAGGACTTCTGTGGCTGTCCGTGTTTGTCCTTGTGTGTCCGTCAGTACACACAGGACGTCCGTGGCTGTCCATCAGTACACATATCAGCACGTTGGTCCTTGGACTCAGAACACTTACCCTTCGCGTGGACTGTTCGGGGGATTTTGGCCCACGTGGGCTGTCTGTTCAGTACACACAGGACGTCCGTGGGTGTCTGCCAGCACACACAGGACGTCCTTGGCTGTCCGTGTGTGTTCGTGTGTGTCCGTCAGCACACACATGATATCTGCGGCTGTCTATCAGTACACATATCAGCACGCTGGTCCTTGGACTCAGTACGCTGGTCCTTGGACTCAGCACGCTGGCCCTTCCCGTGGACTGTTTGGGTGATTTTGGCGCACATGGGCTGTCTGTTCAGTACACACAGGACGTCTGTGGGTGTCCGTCAGCACACACAAGACGTGTAACATCCGCGATCCTGGATAAGGACTGTCGGGACGGCCATGGTTCGAGGAAATTAACCAGCCGGTCTTAAGACCTTAAGACTAGCGTTCCATGGCCAAGATAGAAGGTTAAGGACGTCAGGATGCTGAGACTTAACCTTATAAGAGAAAGAAGTCAGCTAGGATAAGCTGTACAGAAGCTGGGCGATGCTTATGAGAAGCTCGATCAGCTAGACGTAGCTCGGTCAAGCTCAGCCTAGCTCGTTCCAAGTTAAGTCAGCTTAACTATCTGGACTACTAGCTCACTCAGCTGAGGCAACTGGGAGTCAGCTCATCTCAGCTCGACGGACTGTTCGGGTTTCGGGCTGATGGTCCGGGTCCGGGTCAGTGGCGGGCCATGAGGTCCGGTCATGTGGTCCATGAGTCGTTGGGCTCTTGTGGACAGGCCGTGGGCTTGGGTATCAAGTCTGGGCTTGGGTTGGACGTGCTTATAAGGTCTGGAACCTTCCATTTCCAAACAGGTACGATCTGGACCGTTGATTGTAATCGATGGCCAAAATCTGTCCCTTCGCACATGACCTTTGGTTGCCTATATATAAGATGCACGACCAGAGATCAATGCATTGAGTATTATTCAGTCTCATTCTGTCTGAGACAAAGGACACACGTCCTAAACAAAGGGGTCCCCCAATGAGAACCGAGGATCCAAGCCGGAAAAGGCTCGGTTGTGGTGGTTTAGTATCTCCGGCAAGGAGAACGGTTTAGGAGAGAAGAGGCAGTGGGGTTATGGATACCCAAGGCATATAGAGAGGTCTGCAGAAGGACTCCAACCCCATGGTTCAGTCAGATAGGGTCAGTGGGGTAACCACCGACTCATCGGCTAAGACCATCGGACAGTCCGAACCGGTCTAGCCATGGGCGTTTGGATTGTGTCCTATTCTTCTTATTCTTTTCATCTATTTCTTATTCTACTCCTCCTGTACATTGGCGTGGCCTTGTTGATGTGTTGGGATTGGTTATAACCGTGGTTCTGGTTGAGTAATGCGGTCGCGGTCCGTAACCGACGAGTTAGGCGCGTGCATGGTCTAAACCGGCCTCAGGTGATCTGATTGGATAGGGGCGGTTCTGTTCTGTTCTGAACGGTTGCAACCCTTCCCTGAACAGTCAAAATGGTTCATGACTTGTGTAGGTTAAGGCGTGGTCATTTGGCCATAGGCCGGACACACGCACGGACCAGACAGTCCATACGGACGGTTAGGTCAAACGGTTGGAACATCTGAATGGGTGCGAGTTGCCAAGGCTCATGAGTTGCCAAGAGGCACGTGTGTCCAAAGGGTACTAGTTCCCAAAGGGTGTGAGTTCCAAACGGTGTCATTGGTTCAAGGCTTAGGCCGAACCAAGTGGACAGTCCGCGGCTGCATAGTCGAACGGACAGACGGTTGGTTTAACCGGAGTGTTGTGTCGCAAGGTCTGATCGGTTGCAAGGAAATCCGGTTTGGTCTTGGGCCTTACTCTGTGGTATGTATCCAGGCTTTGGGTCGGATCAGGTTAGAAGGTCCGTGAGCCTTTGGGAAGGACTTATAACTGGCCCGATCGCACCTAGATCTTAACCAGACAGTTAGACGGGACTATGGATGTGTAAGACCCGAACCCTGGCCTCTCGACCTAATGGTGTCCGCAGGCTTACTTATTAATTTCTTTGCTTGTTTGAACCATTTTAAGTCTTTTAGTTACTAAGTCATATTCGAATATGAGGTTCATAAACAAAGGAATAGATTGCACAGCGGAATAACAATGTATAAACTTTGTATTACTTAGAAACATGAGGATCAATACACAACTTCTTAACAGTCTCATAGACAATCACTAGTTCATCCCTAGCATCATCTAACCACACATTACACAGCCTCTCACTGACCGAGCCTTCACGGCTCCTTGGCTTGACCAGAACCATCCTTAGTTCCTGAAACCACAACCAGATAAGCATTAATCATAACCGAGAATAGAACGGATTGATTCTACAATGCTTGGCTTGGTTCCTAGAACTTAGATAAACCTCAGTCAACATAATCACAAAACGTATGAACCTACCTACCGTATCCTAAGTCATTCAACCAACCACCCCTTGCCTTAGAATCAGATAGATAGTCCAGAATAGATAAACAGAACACATGAACAGATCCGGATCGTCCCCAAAGACCAATCCGTCTAACCGGATAGAATCTACGTGCGACCGGCCAATGGAGTCCGGCTCAATGGCCCAACAGACTCCCTTACCTGATCCGGCCTTAGGCCTGGATCCAATCAGCCGAGCAAGCCTCAAGCCTAATCCGGAAGGCTTAGCAACCGGTCAGACTTTGCAACTCTACCTTGGCTTAGACAAACCGTGACCTTGTCTTAACTAGACAAGCCATAGGCTGATCCATAAGGATCGGTCCTAACCTGTCCCAAAAGACACCGTTTGGAAACATGCACCCTTTAGCCATTCGTGCCTCATGGACACTCATGACTCTTGACAACTCGTGCCCTTTGGGTCATTCCCAACCGTTCGTCCTAACCGCCCAGTCTTGGTGCGATCGGATCATCCGACTAACCGACCCGTGTCTAGGCTAGCGGTTTGATTATGTTCGGCCAAAGCCTAGGGACGTGTCCCTTGGACTCAACCAACACAACCTTTCGTGTTTAACCAGAGAGAAGAGAAGAGAAACGAATTGAAACAGATAAGGAGAGCCGGATGGGACTTAGGAACCGAGCAGAGCCGCGGTGCGGTCACATGGACCGTCCGTTCGGTCGGATGGAGCCACGGCCCATCACATACCTTGTGAACCACGTCTGGGTTCTCCATGCTCTTCTCCTTGTCTTAATCTCCCATTCTTGACCGGAGTTAGTTATCAAACTATCAGAGTCGCCGGAACACAACACCACCGCAATCGGCCTTTCTCTTGGCCGGAACTCTCTCTTTCTCTCTTTCTTTCTCTCTACGTTTTCCTCTGAGTATTTTACTCAGGAATTGGATAATGAAATCGACCAGAGAGCCCCCATATTTATAGAAAACGAGGGGGTAAGTCTTTCCCCACGAACAGGCACGACTTGCTAGCGAATGGGCACCATCGGCCAAAGGTTGTCCCCTTTCGGCCACTTGCATCCCTTCGCCCTTTCTGATTGGGTTTGGGGTCGGTCACAAGCCCAACCCACACCCCAAGCCTCTTGGACTTAGCCCACGGCCTTGTCCAAAGACCCAACAGCCCATGGCCTCATGGCCGGACCTCACAGCCCGCCACTGACCCGGACCCGGACCATCGGCCTAAAGGCCGGACAGTCCGTCTAGCTGAGATGAGCTGATTCTCAGCTGCCTCAGCTGAGTGAGCTAGTAGTCCAGCTAGTGGAGCTGACTTAGTAGGGACTGAGCTGGAGTGAACTGAACCTAGCTTCATTGAGCTGGCCGAGCTACTCGTCCACTTCGTCCAGCTACCGTCTTACTCGTCCTAGCTGTCTCTTAGCTTGTATAAGGTTAAGTCTAAGTTTCCTTATGTCCTTAACCTTCTTTCTCGACCATGGAACGCTTGCCTTGATGTCCTAAGACTGACTTGCACGTTCCCTCGAACCATGGCCCTCCCAACAATCCTACTCAGGATTGGGGGCGTGACAGGATGATCCGACTATGGTTGGATGGTTCTAGCCGCAAAGGCTAAGTAGGACATCTTACAATCAACTTCGGGTTGGTAAGTAGGATAGGCGCCATATGCCTTATGTAGGGCGTAGACCCACATGATGGCAATGGAAGGCCGGTTGTATAAGTACATGCTAAGTGGACGATGGCTTATCAAGTCTAGTGGTCGGATCATGTTTCATGACGATGGTCCAATGGCCGAACACTAGTATGGATAGTCACGTTGCTGGAGTAAGAGTATTGATGTGATGCTTCTAGATATCAACCTTGGTGTTGATAACTTCGAGATTGGCTAAGAGTCATGACGAAGTGTATGGCTAGTACTATGTGTCGTAGACCATAGATACTGAGCCTAAGTGTGATTGTTAAAGGAAGGCCGTGTAAGATCTGATCATGGTTGAGTATGGACGACCTGACCTCTGTATGATGGTCTAAGGTGTCAGTACTAACCTGATTAATGAATGCATCGGTTGGTATGAACAAGTCATATATGTTGTCTGGGTTAAGTCCCAAGGCCGGTCAGGCCAGATGATGACTCATCAGTTCCAAGTCATGTGAGGATGGTTGGTTGATTGACTTAGGATCTCATGAGCTTTATCAGTCCAGAAGATGGACTTGGTACTATTTCCTATAAGGCAAAAGGATTTCAGATTGTGCTTGAGCCGAGATAGGCCAAATACATATCATTATCCTTTCGAAGACTTCTCAAAGGTTACTTATGTCTGTGGGGATGGTTGGTTGAATGAATAAGTACCTAGGGGAGTTGTTTGATGCAGGAGTCAAGATAAGGACCATAAGTAAGATCATTGAGTGATCGTGGTCCAGCTGTTAAGCAAGAGCAATTCGAGTCGATGGAGGACCGATGAGCTAATAAGCTCAATAGATGTGGCAAAGGTATGATCTAACATTTACTTATGTAGATCTAGATAGAATGGTTTAGGGGAATGGAACCTCAGAATCGTATGGCTTGGTTTGGGTTTAGGATTGACCTTTAAGCTAATTGGTTGTTGAGTAAACTGGCCAAGGCTAAGGTGATTCGACCAGACAAGTGTTAGATTGGTTTTAGACCAATGGTTAAATAGAGAATAATCCGCTGTGTATCTGTTGAAAGGATCTATGCTATTAATGACTAGGGAGGTCTTTAGCTAAGGTTTAAGTTAGCCCTCGACTTTAGGCGATATTATAAATAAAGGGCAAAAATTAAGAGGTTCGGCCAGGAAGTGGACCGAGCGACGTAAGGCTTCGACCATGGCCTAGTCGGCCGGATCGGGGTGTTACAAGTTGGTATCAGAGCATGCTTGATCATGTTTAGGACAACGCTCTATGATTATGCGTTCCATACCGAAATTATTTCCAAAACTATGATGACTATGAAACCTTAGTTGGGGTGAGCCAAGAAATAGTTGAGGTAAGCTAGGGTATCATGCTTGTGAATGTGGGAATTCTAAGATGAACCGGCTTAGCCAAGATACATTTTCCAAGGGCAAGAACCTAAAAACAGAAAGGTTGGTCGATCTAGTATTTAGAAGTAATAGACGGGTTGGAAGGGATGGAAGCAATGCAATACTTGTTTATGGATGACCTAAACAAGGGAAGTAACATGGACCAGAGAGTGGCTTAGGTTGAAATAAACGTGCCGCATTCTACTGAAGTTAAGTGTTATCCCTTGATGGCCGTTCATAATAAGTAAAGCATATGCAATATTAAAATCTGACTCAAGGGAGACACTACCACTACATGACCAGCACACGAGTGGACTTCTGATCAGATAGATCAGTTAGGACTCGGTATAAGTCAAGGTAGGTTTCCATTGATCGAGTCAGATGGAATGAATCAATTCCAATCTGAATCCGTCCAAAGAAATAATGAGGAAACTCAGTGTGTTCGTTCCAATCATTGGAAGAACATGATGTTAAGTATCTTAGTATGATGGGGATTGAGGTATATTATAGTTGCTGTTGTGAATTGTGTGAGCATTCGCAATAGTAAGACGCTTAGGAGAATGGTATGGGACGTTTTACAAATGTGTGATCAAACCGAACTCCTCCGCATCTAGGTACCCACTGGAAGTGGAACGGGTGGCTTTGTTGGAGTCTAACTTGGCTGAAGAAGCTAAGCTTAAGGCTAAGCCACAGTCTGGCCCATCGGGCAAGACTAATGATAAAAAGAGAAAATGGGACCGGGTGGACGGAGGCAAGACCTATGGTGGCCGACCTGCGTGTTCCAAATGTGAACGGAACCATCCTGGTGAGTGCTGGAAGGCCAAGGGGGCTTGTGTTCGTTGTGGCAGCATGGACCATGGGGTTCAGAACTGTCCTCGACCGAACCAGTCTGGGAGAAGCGGCCAGATGATCTGTTTTCACTGTGGCCAGCAACGACATTTCCAATCGGAGTGTCCCAACCTGCAAGGAAGTCAGGGGAAGGGCCGTGGAGACACAGGCAAGGAGTCCCAAGGCAAACCAACCACAACACCGAGGGTGTATAAACTGTTACGAGACGATGGAGCTTCCGGATCTTTTGATTCGATCTCTGGCAATCTCTAAATTTATGTTTTTACATTCAAGTAGTAATGCTTGGTCTGGAACCTAGAATGTGGTCTAGGAGATTCTGATGGGGGTCTCTGATAGGAACCCTCATGGTCAGTGGGGTAAAACCCCACGTACTTTCCGACGCAGGGCTACACATAGGTTTTGTGAGTCCGTGACTGGTCGGAAAGGGTCTGTTCTGTCTGGATGCTGGTGATAATTTTGGGATAGTGAGGGCAGCCGGTGGGCAAGTCATGAACTCACTAGGTCTCATGTCAAATATCCCAGTACAGATCCAGGGTAAGGTCTTCCCTATGAATATGGTCGGTGTCCACCTAAAGAATCAAGAGTGATCTTAGGTATGGACTGATTGGGAAAATACCGAGCCACTCTCGATTGCCATAAGGGTCGTGTGCAATTGGATAATGGACTTCACCCGGTAGAATACCAAGGTATGTGTCAGGCTCAAGAGAAAGTAGTGGTTTCAGCAGATCGAGCGATTCGGATGCTGGAACAGGGTTATCAGTCATTCATGGCTACAATTACAACTACAGAGCCTGACAGTTCTGGTTTTCTATTAGACCCACGCGAGGATTCGTTGGTGTCCGAGTTCCAGGATGTGTTCCAGGGGCTACAGGGTGTCCCCCATGATAGGTCCGATCCCTTTCTGATTGAACTGGAACCAGGGACAGCTCTGCTGTCCTAGAGTTCGTTTCTTTGGCTCCGGCCGAGATGGCAGAGCAGAAGTTGACCATGTCCGAGAGAGGACCATGGTCGCAGTACAACCAAGTCGGAGTTTGACCTATGGTTGAGAATGATCAAGTCCAGTAATGGACGAGGATCAGGCCACGACCTATTCGGAGATGGACCTATGGTCGGGGTGAAACGGTCGAGTCCCTGAGTGGACCAGAACCGGAATACGATCACGTCCGTAAATGGACCAGGATCGAATTATGACAAAGTCCAGTAAAGGACAGAAGTCAAGTCTGAGGTGTTTTAAGTCTGGAGGGACTAAGATCGCAATGTGGCCAGGCCTTGAAAGGTTGGGGCTAGTTAAGGGGATGATCCAGTACGTTGTGGTTGAGGTCATGAACCTTATTGTCCATGAAGGACAAAAGAACCATAACAATCTGTTAGGACTCGTTGTAGGACGAGCAGCCTAAAGATTGGAACGAGTTCGTGAGGACTTGACTGGTACATTGAGTGGCGATGGGATTGGCCAAATCTACTAAGGCTCGAGTATGCAGCATGTTCCTAGAGACTGGTTATGATCTAGTCATGGACTATGATCAGAGAAAGAATAAAATCTGAAGAAGATGATATTCAAAAGAAAGACATAGACTTGTTGGATACTAAGACCGCAACCTGGAGAGTTCTGTCAGTGACACAAGGAATGTCTTTGGATGGATTTACAAGTATCACTTGAATGGATGCTTGATGGACCCTCGACTGTGGTCGAATTAGACAAGAAAGGGTGTCATAAGCTAAACCAGAAAGGACCACTTGATAGGATTTTTGTGGTTAAATCCTTATCAAGTGGGGGAGACTTCTACAACGATGGTCAAAGGAATTTGATCGTCGAAGTGGTCATTTGGTGGTTCTGAATCAAGCTTGTTCTATTCCCTGATCAAGACTAGGATAAGTCGGTTGGAGTATTTTGTCTTCGGACAAGATATAATCACCACCGGATTCGAGGACGAATCCATTTCAAGTGGGGGAGACTTGTAACATCCGCGATCCAGGATAAGGACCGTCGGGACGGCCATGGTTCGAGGAAATGAACCAGCCGGTCTTAAGACCTTAAGGCTAGCGTTCTATGGCCAAGATAGAAGGTTAAGGACGTCAGGATGCTGAGACTTAACCTTATAAGAGAAAGAAGTCAGCTAGTGTAATAACCCTCACGAGCATATAGAATTTTGGTCAAGAAAATTCTTTAAGATCAGTTAGAAGATTGATCGATCAGAATTTAAATACAAATCGACACGGGGAATTAATCTCTCGACGGGGCTGTGTTTTGGTCGAAAAACCATCTCTTGATGGTTCTAGTCGAGTGTTAATTATTATTGTCGATTTTTATTCAGGCTGGGCGAGTTTATTCAGAGCAGGATGAGATTTGAATGATGAAAAATATTTAGTCGAAACAGTCCGAAAAATATCGACAAAACTCTGAAAATTATTTCTGAACAGTCACATGTCTTGCACCTTCTAGCCTACTTGCTTCCTCAGTAATTAGGTCACATGACCTGCACCTACTAGCTTGCCTTCTTGCTCATTAATTCAGTCACATGATTGTCACCCGCTGCTTGCAGCTTTCTTCTTGGGAGGGAAAGGACAGCAGCTAGCTGTTGGAAGTGCTGAAGCTGCTCTCCACATGTCCTTTCTCAGCCTTGCTTTGTGCTGAGTGAAACCCTCACCTGAAGCAACTTCTTATGTTATAAAACACCATCTTCTCTCTTCTGGTCGTCCATAACCACAAGAAAGCAGAGAAAATATTCAGAGAAAATCAGTGAGAAAGATTGAGAGAAAAATCTGAGAAAAATCAGAGAAAATTCAGAAAACTCCTTGGATGATTTTTCTTCATCACCTTAGTTCAGTCTGATGATGTGTGGAAGATAAAAAGGTGAGATATTCAGAATAAAACCTAGGTCTTGTTCTGTTTCTGATCTGAACTGAAACTTGATGTCTCTTTGAAATCAGTCCAGCTGTGAGCTAAGCTTGAAGAAGAGAATCATCTCAGTTCATCTGGCCACCAGTTGTTGTTGTAAGCTTAAGTCTCTTGTCTCAGTCATCTCTTGATCAACATCAGATGTTGTTTAGTTAAGCTGTTGTCATTGATCAATTATCTAAGCATTTCTTCGGTTCAGATTTAATTATTTCGGATTAATAAATAAATCAGTTTGCTGGAATAGAATTACCTCATCTATTATGAACTGATTGGATTTAATCTGAACTGAACTGGTCATGGTCTGGACTACACCTGAGCTGAAATGATTAACCTTGTTGTAAACCGAGTTGTAGGAACTGATTTAAACATCTTCTTCAGAACCGAACTGTTGGATTGAAGATCTTGTTATGAACTGCTCTGTTTCAGGTCAGTGGTCGAGTAAAGTTGAAGAATAAGACTGGTTCATCAAGTAAAACCGTTTTCTGTCTAGTTGGTTGTGGAGTTTTGCTAGACTGGTCCAGTCACTCCTTGTAGCCGCTCAGTCACTTGGTTTGAATTCAAATATCAAGGAGAGTGGTCGGATCAGTCAGATAATTGTGACTGTTTTGAATCTCAAGTGTACCAGAAGTGGGGTGTGATTAGCTTGAGCTCGAGTCTAGTCTTGATTAGCCAATCTCAAAGAATCAAAGGTGAGTCTAGATAGATGATTGATGAGTAGTGAATGAATATTTCTTGATTGAATGTACTGATTGCAGATGATTGATAGGTGTTGGGGTCAAAATCGGTCACGACGGAATCAATGTCTGAAAGTCCGTAAAAATCAGCATAAACGTTTTTACGAAAAGTAATCTTCGTAAAGATATCTTTACGAAGAGCCTTGCAGTAAAATATCGTCCAAATCTCAATCGAACCACTAAATACCGATTGTCCGAAGGCAACGGACATGTATCCAAATCGGCCGCGGACAAACTCAAGTATGGAAATCAGACCGCGGACAAGCCAAGCTCGATCGATACGCGGCGACCAAGCATGCACACAGCTCGGTCGCTACGTAGCGACCGAGCGTCCGTCCCGCTCGGTCTCTACGTAGCGACCGAGCTCGAGCAAGCACAGTCGCTACGTAGCGACCGAGCATCCGTCTCGCTTGGTCGCTACGTAGCGACAGAGCTTGGCTCAAGCTCTGTCGCTACGTAGCGACCGAGCGTCTTTCCCGCTCGGCCACTACGTAGCGACCGAGCTCGAGCCAAGCTCGGTAGCTACGTAGCGACCGATCGTCCGTCTCGCTCGGTCACTACATAGCGACCGAGCCCGAGCCAAGCTCGGTTGCTACGTAGCGACCGGGCTCGAGCCAAAATTCGGTCGCTGCGTAGTGACCGAGCTCTTCTGAACATCGGTACGACATCAGTACATGCATTCTCGTCAAACCTTCAAATGTTATCTCCCGAAGACCGTAGCGAGCTCAGTCTATGTTTTCCGCTATTCTAAATCATCGATCAAACTTCGCGGATTAGAAACCGCGGAAAGTTCTTTCTTTGTCGAAAGAAATCATAGTAAACGCTTCGAGTCGGAAGACGGCCCAAAGGGACCTAAAACACGACTCGAGGCCCATCCTGCGATTTCTTAACAAAAAGCCCGTAAACCACAGCACGGTTTACGCTTGGTCCACAAGGAAGGATAAATGTCAAGTTTCCGCGGATAAATACAGAAGTTTTGAAGATAATTGTGAAAATCGGGAAAAATGGAATATCTCCATTTTTATGCTATGACGGCTTAAGGGCAGAAGAGTAAAAGCGTAAACCGACCTTGGAGCTAGTATATAAGGAGTCCTAGGCGAGGAGCATGAAAAAGAGCTTTTTAGGCTTTATTCTCGACAAGTTCGGTTTCTATGACTGGCACTCAACTACTAGACGAACTCGCCCAGGCAGTTCGATCTCTTGTCCAGCTCTATTTATTGAACTACGTTCGGCTTGATCCTCGAAAGGGGTACGTAGGCAGCCTTTAACAGGTTCAGTCCGAAATCAATCAAAAACCTTTTTTGTATATTTTTCGTCTTTTGTTATCGAGCTGCGACTTAACTAGGTTTGAGCTTTTAGGCCGCTAGAACTAGGTAACTCGCTGACAGCCTTTGCGGCCAAAGCTTTTATGATCTCTTGTAATGATCGCAACGCTCTTACGCAGATTCGAAATAAGATCTACTGTTTTCTCTAAACTCGTTTGTTATCTTTTCACGATTTCCACATATATTTGGTCACTTGTCGTTGGCTCTCGCAGAGATCCGGGACCTCTGGGAAATTAGGGTTTCCTTAGTTTCCTGATTTAAACGTAAATCGACAGTGCGAATTTCGGTTCCCACAGTTTGGCGCTAGAAGGAGGGTGGGTTACGGATTACTCTTACTCATGGCCACAAAACGCTTGATCGAAACTATGTCTGGATATATGAAAGACAAACTCGCAGCACTGATTGCTCCAATGTTCAACAAAATTGAAAGCCTTGCTGCGACCTTCCGCCACAGGAAGAGCACTAAAACAAGCTCGCGATTTCTCTTTCTAAACGTAAAGGGAAACGATAAATCTTATCAAACCCCGTGAGTTTGGCTCATTATCGAACAAAAGAAATCTCGATGCGTAAGGGTTTTACCAAAACACGTTTTCCGTTGACATTTTGGGAAGGACAAAACTTGTTCTCCCAAAAACCGCTGAAAAACCCTTAGGTTAATCGCGGAAAAAAGAAACACAACAAAACAATTACCTAGCTCGGTCGCTACGTAGCGACCGAGCACGCACACTGCTCGGTCGCTACGTAGCGACCGAGCACACACACTGCTCGGTCGCTACGTAGCGACCGAGCACGCACACCGCTCAATCGCCACGTAGCGACCGAGCACGCACACCGCTCGGTCGCTACGTAGCGACCGAGCACGCACACTGCATAGCGACCGAGCACGCACTGCTCGGTCGCTACGTAGCAACCGAGCTCAAGCCAACTCTCCACTCGCTACGTAGCGACCGGTAAGGCCTCAGAAAGGTCCTCCTTTGGTTTCTCTTGTGAATCCTCATCGCCACGCTTTTCGTTTCGTCTCAATCGGAGTTTCCGTTGAGATTTTACGACGAAAACAAGTAGGACTCTTCTTGGCTTGCTTCCACTCGCTACGTAGCGACCTGTCAGGCCGTCAGTCCATACATAGCAACCTTTAAGGCCCAGAAAGGTCCTCCTTTGGGTTCTCTTTTGAATCCTCATCGAAACGCTTTTCGTTTCGTCTCAATCGGAGTTTCCGTTGAGATTTTACGACGAAAACAAGTAGGACTCTTCTTGGCTTGCTTCCACTCGCTACGTAGCGACCTGTCAGACCGTCCTGTCGCTACGTAGTGACCTCTAAGGCCTCCGAGAGGTTCTCCTTTGGGTTCTCTTTTGAATCCTCATCGAAACACTTTTCATTTCATCTTAATCGGAGTTTCCGTTGAGATTTTACGACGAAAACAAGTGGGACTCGTCTCGGCTCCCTTTCACTCGCTATAGCGACCGAGATGACATCCTCACTCGCTATTGCAACACGTCAGGCCTAAAAGAGGTCCTCCTTTATGTTCTCCTTTGAATCCTCATCGAAACGCTTTTCGTTTCGTCTCAATCGGAGTTTCCATCGAGAATTTACGACAAAAACAAGTTGGACTCGTCTTGGCTCCCTTCCACTCGCTATAGCGACCGAGTTGACATCCTCACTCGCTATAGCGACCTGTCAGGCCTAAAAGGGGTCCTCCTTTGCGTTCTCCTTTGATTCCTCATCGAAACGCTTTTCGTTTCGTCTCAATCGGAGTTTCCGTTGATATTTTACGACGAAAACAAGTAAAACTCATCTTAAACTCCTTGGCTTGTTCCTGCTCGCCCTACCTCCATCTTTGCGTTCACTTTCGAATCTCGATCGAAACGTCTCTTGTTTCGCCTCGATTGAAGTTACCATTGAGACTTTATGATATAAAAAAAACCGCAAAGACCTGTTTCCTCGCATGGATTCAGATTAATCGTATAAAACGGCAACAGTTAACTTAACACCTTAGCCGCCTTAACTATACGATTACGTTGAACCTTTTTACAAAAATCGACGTCTTATCTAAGGAGAAGATAACAGTCAAGTTCGAAAGATAAATGTCAAGTTTCAAAGGATAAACACCAATATCGGAAATGGCGAACATACATGAGAATAGGAAACGGAAATGAGCACGCAAAACTGAGAAGGGACAAACTGCATCTTCGAGAGAACTAAGGTATTTCCGACTTGAAATTTTTGAAATCAGTCTTGGAATTTTTGTAGGAAATTACTTTGAGGCTGCCATAGAACTTTAGGGAACGTAAAACCTAGGCGGATAGTCTAGCGAACTAAGTTTTAAGCGATTTTTCCTGTCTTGATATATTGTTCCATAATTGTTCATCAAGATCTTGCAAACCGATCTAAACTCTCCGAAAGTCGAGAAACGATCGCCACGCATATCAAGCTCGCTTCCTAAAGAGAGAAAAAGTTAGAGACATGAACGTCGTCATAAAACCGATTCGTTTCTGGCAATTTTCTCGGAACCGACATATCCCAAGTCGTCAACGTGGAAACAACCAAATCACAGTCCAAGCGTCGTCTATAAATCGCCCCGAATTATCGATCATTCCAAACATCAGAAGAGGAAACGTACACAACCCTTCAAAGTATCGGTTAACCCGTTTTCTTTCGTAAAAAAAAAAGGGGGAGTAGGTACGTATACTATACTCGTATACTCCCATACTTCAAAAAACTTTTGCAAATCGACAAGAATAGGCAAACGACAATCTTAATATTCGTCTAAACGCTAGCAACATATCCAGACGATCATGAACATAATCTCAAAAACTATACATCATTTCTTGTCGAAATCATGCGTACAGAAAACTTCTACCAATATCAAACTGAAACTCGACGATTAGCCAAAGTATTGAAGCCTTTTCCGGCTTCAGAAAGCCAGTTTCGTTTTAAAAATTTCTACGAGAAATCTTCAATCACCAAAGCATTTCTTTCAGTTTCCGTTGTACCAGGTAAGTCACGGAAAAGCATCGAAAACATTTGCGACAAAGAAAACTCGAGAATATATGTAGCATCGTGCACATTAAAAGGATCACTTTCCTCCCGATGGTTAGCTAGATCCACCTCTGGTTGACCAATTCGTTCAAGAAACGAATGTGTCATGAGAATTCTCTCGAAAAACCTATGAAAAACGTTCCGCGACTAGATCGTATTGAAATAAACATTGGTAATACTCCATGAGTAACTCCAAGCAACTTTCACCTAAGATCAAAATCACAGCGGGAACGTTTCTCGTAAAACCCGCAGAAACAATGCTACTTTGACATATGTATACATATCACTGATTTACGACCTTCGTAAAATCGGTGATATGATATGATAAATTATCGTATAGCCCACAGTCGGAAATCATATGATAAATTCTTCGTAACGAAACTAAGTCCTAACAACCAAACAGTTAACGGAAAATCTAAACTTTTCAAAAATTGACCAAGTTCAATACGCTCCACAATTCACTTTAAGCCCGCAACGTTTTAACCATAATACGCGGCATGTAAGGAAAAATTCGTAACAAAGCTTCTAGAGCTATACGAAACATCCTAAAAAATGCACGAATTACATCTCGGAAGGCCAACACTTCACAAAGCACTATGAAGGAAAACGCTTGTTCCCATGGACAAATTTACACGACACCTCAGTCATAATTCCTCGATCGCAAATAAAACTATTAGCATCCAAACATGAACAACAATTTTGGCTGCGAACATTCGTAGTCAAACTAGAATGTTTTTCAAGCGCATGGCTAAGACTAAACCCTTGCAACATCGCGAAATATCTTCAAGCCCGCGAACATTTCAAGCACGAAACATGGCATACGAAAGAATAACAAATCTTCAGCATCGCGAGACGTCGCAGACGCCTGAAGATAAGTTCTTCGACGAAATTTCCTTCCTCGATAAAAATACCTTCATGGAAGACCAAACAGTCATACGCACTAACATCTTCTCAAAAAATATTCTTCGCGAAGACTCGAAACGGTATTTTTTTCCATTAAGTTTGTTGCTGATCACAACAATCTCTCAACGTCCTAAACAGACATAGCCATCTCTCGAAGATGACTCTCTTACATCTGACACAAGGATAATAGCGCTATAAAAGAAATCCGAAATTTTGGTCCAGCACTTCCGGTCTCCGGAGAGATGCTCGATTCGTATCAAACAAGTCGTATAAGCCGAGAACCTATCGCGGACTTTAAATCGATACGAATCAGGAAGAAATTGCAACAGGAAAAATGATAGCCGGCCAGTCACCGCACAATCCTTAAACCGAAAGTAAACCTAGGTCTTGCCCTAAACCCAGCGCACTGGTCTCTAACATCTCTAGGCATAGTATCAAACACTGTGATACGAGATCCCAAAATTTGTCTCTTTGCCAATGTTCGAACGTCTTCAGAAAATCCCGCAAGTTTACACACTGCGGAAAACTCTCGAAACAGATTATGGATATGGCAATTCACACAGAGTTAGATTACGAGACGACAACTCGTAGTCTTCCCTCTACACCCATACAAAATGCCATCGGCAGCAACACGCCTTATAACCGCTACATAAAAACTAGACCATAAAGGTCCTACTGGAAAACTAGTCATAAGAACCTTAACTCCAAGACGAACTACGAAAGGCTTGATCCCTTCAACAAGGGTACGTAGGCAGCCGTCATAAGGCGCAGCCCCAATCTTATCGCTTTTTCTACTTTTAGGAGAGCGAGAAGATCACTTACCACAGACCTTTTCAACCATTAATTCCGCCTAACTCACCTAACTTGCCTAACTTGCCAAGCCACTCGCTAGAACCTCACGCTAGAAGCTCATGGTTCTAACGAGCTAGGGGGCTAACTGTTGGGGTCAAAATTGGTCACGACGGAATAAATGTCTGAAAGTCCGTAAAAATCAGCATAAACGTTTTTACGAAAAGTAATCTTCGTAAAGATATCTTTACGAAGAGCCTTGCAGTAAAATATCGTCCAAATCTCAATCGAACCACTAAATACCGATTGTCCGAAGGCAACGGACATGTATCCAAATCGGCCGCGGACAAACTCAAGTATGGAAATCAGACTGTGGACAAGCCAAGCTCGATCGATACGCGGCGACCAAGCATGCACACAGCTCGGTCGCTATGTAGCGACCGAGCGTCCGTCCCGCTCGGTCGCTACGTAGCGACCGAGCTCGAGCCAAGCTCGGTCGCTACGTAACGAACGAGCGTCCGTCTCGCTCGGTCGCTACGTAGCGACCGAGCCTGAGCCAAAGTTCGGTCGCTGCGTAGTGACCGAGCTCTTCCGAACATCGGTACGACATCAGTACATGCATTCTCGTCAAACCTTCAAATGTTATCACCCGAAGACCGTAGCGAGCTCAGTCTATGTTTTCCGCTATTCTAAATCATCGATCAAACTTCGCGGATTAGAAACCGCGGAAAGTTCTTTCTTTGTCGAAAGAAATCATAGTAAACGCTTCGAGTCGGAAGATGGCCCAAAGGGACCTAAAAAACGACTCGAGGCCCATCCTGCGATTTCTTAACCAAAAGCCCGTAAACCACAGCACGGTTTACGCTTGGTCCACAAGGAAGGATAAATGTCAAGTTTCCGCGGATTAATACGGAAGTTTTGAAGATAATTGTGAAAATCGGGAAAAATGGAATATCTCCATTTTTATGCAATGACGGCTTAAGGGCAGAAGAGTAAAAGCGTAAACCGACCTTGGAGCTAGTATATAAGGAGTCCTAGGCGAGGAGCATGAAAAAGAGCTTTTTAGACTCGGAATTCTCTGCACTTAGAAACTTTAGGCTTTATTCTCGAGAAGTTCGGTTTCTATGACTGGCACTCAACTACTAGACGAACTCGCCCAGGCAGTTCGATCTCTTGTCCAGCTCTATTAATTGAACTACGTTCGGATTGATCCTCGAAAGGGGTACGTAGGCAGCCTTTAACAAGGTTCATTCCGAAATAAATCAAAAACCTTTTTGTATATTTTTCGTCTTTTGTTATCGAGCTGCGACTTAACTAGGTTTGAGCTTTTAGGCCGCTAGAACTAGGTAACTCGCTGACAGCCTTTACGGCCAAAGCTTTTAGGATCTCTTGTAATGATCGCAACGCTCTTACGCAGATTCGAAATAAGATCTACTGTTTTCTCTAAACTCGTTTGTTATCTTTTCACGATTTCCACATATATTTGGTCACTTGTCGTTGGCTCTCGCAGAGATCCGGGACCTCTGGGAAATTAGGGTTTCCTTAGTTTCCTGAATTTAACGTAAATCGACAGTGCGAATTTTGGTTCCCACAATAGGCTTTGTCTCTTGATCAATATTGAATTGGTAAGTTGTTTACTTAGTGTAAACACTTATTAAATATTTATGAATGATCATAGAGGTTTATTCCAAACCTTAGTACTTGTTCTCAAGTACTAATACATATGTATAGTATTAAATATAATTATGTATGGAAGTATTAATCATGTGAAGTCTTATTATAAACCTGTCTTCCAAAATATTCCCGTATGAATGATGATTATCGTGAATTGGTCCTGCGATATGGAACAAGGTCACGAAGACACGATGATGGGGTCGCACCCTGGAGGCCGTGTAACTGCATGAAGTGTTAGATGTTCGATCTTTGAATATCTGATGGCGATGATGGTGATGCTAACTCGCTAGACTTGTTTAGCCTTTGTGGTTTCTCGGGTCTGGTATATATATATATATATAAATATGATGATATGAATGATTTGAGAGACGGGAATAGGAAGTGAGGTATATCCTCTCAACCAACTCAGAAACCGTGTGGAACTTACAAACATAACAGTAGGCTCGAAGCTCCACCCTTAGGCCTCAGATGAACCTTCGGACCTGAACCTTCTCATCCTCCAGTTCTCTTCCCACATACCTCCTGAGTCGGTTGAACTCTTCTTCATACTCACGAACCATCCTCCGTCCCTGAGTCAAGTCCAGGAACTTGGTCTCCAAACCATCCCGCGCCTCAGCAGGAAAGTACTTATGGTTGATCTCAACCTCAAAGTCAGCAAAGTGCTCAATGGTACCATTGGTACGCTTGTCCAAAGCTAACCACCAATTATGTGCATCTCCCTCCAGGAAGTGTACTGCTATGTCCTTCTGGTAATCCTCAGGACATCGTGTGGACTTGAAGTTTCGAACCAACCTGGTTCTCCACTCGTCCGCCTCCATAGGATCAACACTTCCAGCAAAGTGTTTGGTCCCCAACTTGGAGATATGCTCCAGCACCTTCAGGTAGTCCATACCATGCACTGGCCTGGCCGGTGGGTCAATCTCAATCACCTCAGCCACACGGCCAGCACCAACATCAGCCACGCCAGCAGCAACCCGAACCGGAGGATTAGCCTGTCCCACGGACGAGATCACCAATGTTCTGAACGCCTGTGTCAAGGACGCTATCTGAGCTCCCATGATCTGCATAGCCTCCACCAAGCCCCTTATGGTCGGCTCAATGACCTCCTCTGCACCAGTGACCCGAACATTGTTTGCATCAACATTCTGGCCACTCTCAGCACCAACGTTGGACGACCCAGCATCGTCTCCATGGACTTGCTCTTGCTGCTCGTCCCCATTAGTTTCATTAACGTCAGTAGGAAGAGTTGCACTCACTGTAAGTCCGGTTGCATTGGCCACCTGCTCCACCTGAGCCAGTAGTACTGTGGTTGGAATGGTTCCAGCTGGTAACACTCCGGTCTGTTCAGCACCATCCTGCCCCACTGCTCCAGACGCTCCAGTTGCCTCCTTTCCTTTCCGAGATTTAGACCTTCTTGTACCCTTAGGAGTTACAACACAAACAAAAGGTTAGTCCACAACTGAACACATAAACCTCAATCACTCCTAAGTTAATCAGTACAAAAGATTACTTAGAACCCAACAATCTTACCATGAGTCCAAATGGCCAAGTGTGTGGTGAACCAATACCCAACAAATCCTAGAATCGAGAATGCTCTGATACCAACTTGTAAGACCCGATCCTGGATTCCTCAATCCAACCAGACCGCGGCCTCACCAAACGATGCAACCAGTTCCATCTTTCATATTCAAGTTCAAGTGTTAAATAATTTAAGTCTTTTTCAGAGTTTTGAGGTTCCAACATTCACACTTAAACAATCAAGCATCAACTTGGGTAAATAGATATTTCATAGCTAATAACCAAGGTTCATACATCATTAATCATCCTAATAGATAGATCGCACACTAGAATCGCATAAGTTCACAAGTTGCACAATAGGCTACAATAATCACACAAATTTCAGAATCAACCCAATCACCACACATCTTCCCATGGCCGCGGTCCTCATGGTGCTTTTCCCTTACCACGTTCCATTTCTGGTCCTGGATCCAACACAAACAAACACACAATCACCAGGTTAGATTACAAAACAAGAATCAAATCACATTGCATGGTCGGATCCAATCTAGTCAAGAACAATCATCAAAAATGTCGAGTCTGACCCCTTTAAAAAGAGATCCAAATACCAAATAAAATTCATGAAAACTCATGACAATTCAGAAGAAAAATATTCCCATAATCAGATTCAAAAGAACCGGCTCAGATCATAGTGATTTCGGCCATGAACAGCCAACACAAGGACAAGGGACTTTCATGGGGATTTGATCAGGCCAAGCCTTAAGATCGATGGATCCTTCCCTGTAATATCATAAAACAATCCATAGCACAACATATATGAAGAAACAGAGTAGAAGAAGTCAGACTAAGGAGTGTCCAATCGATCCAAACCGGCCAGACTCACACGGCCATCATCCGCGGCCTTGTCCGGTTACTCTTGGCCACACCTCTCACCTTAGGAGTTCGGTCTCCAGGGGCGACTTCCTTCTCTTTCTCCTTTGCCTTCTCCTTGTCTTTCTGCTTCAAATCCATCCTCTTGATCACACGCCCAAACACACCAGAATTACTCAAGAACAATCTCTTGGATCAAAACGGCCAATCCAAGGTTTGTGTCTCTCTTTCTCTCTTGAATTTTCTCTGTGTTTCTCTCTGTGTGAAAATGAGTAAAAATCGACCAGAATGGGTAGAAATGAGAGAGAGATGACGATTTAAACTGTCCCCAACCGCCTGGGCGAACAGTTACCAAAATCACATCCCTTCTTCCCATAACCACCCATTGGCGGTTTCTTCCGTTTTCGGCTTGATCCTCGAAAGGGGTACGTAGGCAGCCTTTAACAGGTTCAGTCCAAAATCAATCAAAAACCTTTTTTGTATATTTTTCGTCTTTTGTTATCGAGCTGCGACTTAACTAGGTTTGAGCTTTTAGGCCGCTAGAACTAGGTAACTCGCTGACAGCCATTGCGGCCAAAGCTTTTATGATCTCTTGTAATGATCACAACGCTCTTACGCAGATTCGAAATAAGATCTACTGTTTTCTCTAAACTCGTTTGTTATCTTTTCACGATTTCCACATATATTTGGTCACTTGTCGTTGGCTCTCGCAGAGATCCGGGACCTCTGGGAAATTAGGGTTTCCTTAGTGTCCTGATTTAAACGTAAATCGACAGTGCGAATTTCGGTTCCCACAGTTTGGCGCTAGAAGGAGGGTGGGTTACGGATTACTCTTACTCATGGCCACAAAACGCTTGATCGAAACTATGTCTGGATATATGAAAGACAAACTGGCAGCACTGACTGCTCCAATGTTCAACAAAATTGAAAGCCTTGCTGCGACCTTCCGCCACAGGAAGAGCACTAAAACAAGCTCGCGATTTCTCTTTCTAAACGTAAAAGGAAACGATAAATCTTATCAAACCCCGTGAGTTTGGCTCATTATCGAACAAAAGAAATCTCGATGCGTAAGGGTTTTACCAAAACACGTTTTCCGTTGACATTTGGAAGGATAAAACTTGTTCTCCCAAAAACCGCTGAAAAACCCTTTGGTTAATCGCGGAAAAAAGAAACACAACAAAACGATTACCTAGCTCGGTCGCTACGTAGCAACCGAGCACGCACACTGCTCGGTCGCTACGTAGCGACCGAGCACACACACTGCTCGGTCGCTACGTAGCGACCGAGCACGCACACCGCTCGGTCGCTACGTAGCGACCGAGCACGCACACTGCATAGCGACCGAGCACGCACTGCTCGGTCACTACGTAGCGACCGAGCACGCACACCGCTCGGTCGCTACGTAGCGACCGAGCTCAAGCCAACTCTCCACTCGCTACGTAGCGGCCGGTAAGGCCTCAGAAAGGTCCTCCTTTGGTTTCTCTTGTGAATCCTCATCGCCACACTTTTCGTTTCGTCTCAATCGGAGTTTCCGTTGAGATTTTACGACGAAAACAAGTAGGACTCTTCTTGGCTTGCTTCCACTCGCTACGTAGCGACCTGTCAGACCGTCAGTCGCTACATAGCAACCTGTAAGGCCCAGAAAGGTCCTCCTTTGGGTTCTCTTTCGGATCCTCATCGAAACGCTTTTCGTTTCGTCTCAATCGGAGTTTCCGTTGAGATTTTACGACGAAAACAAGTAGGACTCTTCTTGGCTTGCTTCCACTCGCTACGTAGCGACCTGTCAGACCGTCCTGTCGCTACGTAGCGACCTCTAAGGCCTCCGAGAGGTTCTCCTTTGGGTTCTATTTTGAATCCTCATCGAAACACTTTTCATTTCATATTAATCGGAGTTTCCGTTGAGATTTTACGACGAAAACAAGTGGGACTCGTCTCGGCTCCCTTTCACTCGCTATAGCGACCGAGATGACATCCTCACTCGCTATTGCAACCCGTCAGGCCTCAAAGGGGTCCTCCTTTACGTTCTCCTTTGAATCCTCATCGAAACGCTTTTCGTTTCGTCTCAATCGGAGTTTCCATCGAGAATTTACGACAAAAACAAGTTGGACTCGTCTTGGCTCCCTTCCACTCGCTATAGCGACCGAGATTACATCCTCACTCGCTATAGCGACCTGTCAGGCCTAAAAGGGGTCCTCCTTTGCGTTCTCCTTTGATTCCTCATCGAAACGCTTTTCGTTTCGTCTCAATCAGAGTTTCCGTTGAGATTTTACGACGAAAACAAGTAAAACTCATCTTAAACTCCTTGGCTTGTTCCTGCTCGCCCTACCTCCATCTTTGCGTTCACTTTCGAATCTCGATCGAAACGTTTCTTGTTTCGCCTCGATTGAAGCTACCATTGAGACTTTATGATATAAAAAAAACCGCAAAGACCTGTTTCCTCGCATAAATTCAGATTAATCGTATAAAACGGCAACAGTTAACTTAACACCTTAGCCGCCTTAACTATACGATTACGTTGAACCTTTTTACAAAAATCGACGTCTTATCTAAGGAGAAGATAACAGTCAAGTTGGAAAGATAAATTTCAAGTTTTAAAGGATAAACACCAATATCGGAAATGGCGAACATACACGAGAATAGGAAACGGAAATGAGCACGCAAAACTGAGAAGGGACAAAACTGCATCTTCTAGAGAATTAAAGTATTTCCGACTTGAAATTTTTGAAATCAGACTTGGAATTTTCGTAGGAAATTACTTTGAGGCTGCCATAGAACTTTAGGGAACGTAAAACCTAGGCGGATAGTCTAGCGAACTAAGTTTTAAGCGATTTTTCCTGTCTCGATATATTGTTCCATAATTGTTCATCAAGATCTTGCAAACCGATCTAAACTCTCCGAAAGTCAAGAAACGATCACCACGCATATCAAGCTCGCTTCCTAAAGAGAGAAAAAGTTAGAGACATGAACGTCGTCATAAAACCGATTCGTTTCTGGCAATTTTCTCGGAACCGACATATCCCAAGTCGTCAACGTGGAAACAACCAAATCACAGTCCAAGCGTCGTCTATAAATCGCCCCGAATTATCGATCATTCCAAACATCAGAAGAGGAAACGTACACAACCCTTCAAAGTATCTCGGTTCAACCATTTTCTTTCGTAAAAAAAAAAGGGGGAGTAGGTACGTATACTATACTCGTATACTCCCAAACTTCAAAAAACTTCTGCAAATCGACAAGAATAGGCAAACGACAATCTTAATATTCGTCTAAACGCTAGCAACATATCCAGACGATCATGAACATAATCTCAAAAACTATACATCATTTCTTGTCGAAATCATGCGTACAGAAAACTTGTACCAATATCAAACTGAAACTCGACGATTAGCCAAAGTATTGAAGCCTTTTCCGGCTGCAGAAAGCCAGTTTCGTTTTAAAAATTTCTACGAGAAATCTTCAATCACCAAAGCATTTCTTTCAGTTTCCGTTGTACCAAGTAAGTCACGGAAAAGCATCGAAAACATTTGCGACAAAGAAAACTCGAGAATATATGTAGCATCGTGCACATTAAAAGGATCACTTTCCTCCCGATGGTTAGCTAGATCCACCTCTGGTTGACCAATTCGTTCAAAAACCAATGTGTCATGAGAATTCTCTCGAAAAACCTATGAAAAACGTTCCGCGACTAGATCGTATTGAAATAAACTTTGGTAATACTCCATGAGTAACTCCAAGCAACTTTCACCTAACATCAAAATCACAGCGGGAAGGTTTCTCGTAAAACCCGCAGAAACAATGCTACTTTGACATATGTATACATATCACTGATTTACGACCTTCGTAAAATCGGTGATATGATATGATAAATTATCGTATAGCCCACAGTCGGAAATCATATGATAAATTCTTCGTAACGAAACTAAGTCCTAACAACCAAACAGTTAACGGAAAATCTAAACTTTTCGAAAATTGACCAAGTTCAATACGCTCCACAATTCACTTTAAGCCCGCAACGTTTTAACCATAATACGCGGCATGTAAGGAAAAATTCGTAACAAAGCTTCTAGAGCTATACGAAACATCCTAAAAAATGCACGAAATACATCTCGGAAGGCCAACACTTCACAAAGCACTATGAAGGAAAACGCTTGTTCCCATGGACAAATTTACACGACACCTCAGTCATAATTCCTCGATCGCAAATAAAACTATTAGCATCCAAACATGAACAACAATTTTGGCTGCGAACATTCGTAGTCAAACTAGAATGTTTTTCAAACGCATGGCTAAGACTAAACCCTTGCAACATCGCGAAATATCTTCAAGCCCACGAACATTTCAAGCACGAAACGTGGCATACGAAAGAATAACAAATCTTCAGCATCGCGAGACGTCGCAGACGCCTGAAGATAAGTTCTTCGACGAAATTTCCTTCCTCGATAAAAATACCTTCATGGAAGACCAAACAGTCATACGCACTAACATCTTCTCAAAAAATATTCTTCGCGAAGACTCGAAACAGTATTTTTTTCCATTAAGTTTGTTGCTGATCACAACAAACTCTCAACGTCCTAAACAGACATAGCCATCTCTCGAAGATGACTCTCTTACATCTGACACAAGGATAATAGCGCTATAAAAGAAATCCGAAATTTTGGTCCAGCACTTCCGGTCTCCGGAGAGATGCTCGATTCGTATCAAACAAGTCGTATAAGCCGAGAACCTATCGCGGACATTAAATCGATACGAATCAGGAAGAAATTGCAACAGGAAAAATGATAGCCGGCCAGTCACCGCACAATCCTTAAACCAAAAGTAAACCTAGGTCTTGCCCTAAACCCAGCGCACTGGTCGCTACGTAGCGACCGGGCTCGAGCCAAATTTCGGTCGCTGCGTAGTGACCGAGCTCTTCCGAACATCGGTACGACATCAGTACATGCATTCTCGTCAAACCTTCAAATGTTATCTCCCGAAGACCGTAGCGAGCTCAGTCTATGTTTTCCGCTATTCTAAATCATCGATCAAACTTCGCGGATTAGAAACCGCGGAAAGTTCTTTCTTTGTCGAAAGAAATCATTGTAAACGCTTCGAGTCGGAAGATGGCCCAAAGGGACCTAAAAAACGACTCGAGGCCCATCCTGCGATTTCTTAACCAAAAGCCCGTAAACCACAGCACGGTTTACGCTTGGTCCACAAGGAAGGATAAATGTCAAGTTTCCGCGGATAAATACGGAAGTTTTGAAGATAATTGTGAAAATCGGGAAAATGGAATATCTCCATTTTTATGCTATGACGGCTTAAGGGCAGAAGAGTAAAAGCGTAAACCGACCTAGGAGCTAGTATATAAGGAGTTCTAGGCGAGGAGCATGAAAAAGAGCTTTTTAGACTCGGAATTCTCTGCACTTAGAAACTTTAGGCTTTATTCTCGAGAAGTTCGGTTTCTATGACTGGCACTCAACTACTAGACGAACTCGCCCAGGCAGTTCGATCTCTTGTCCAGCTCTATTAATTGAACTACGTTCGGCTTGATCCTCGAAAGGGGTACGTAGGCAGCCTTTAACAAGGTTCAGTCCGAAATCAATCAAAAACCTTTTTTGTATATTTTTCGTCTTTTGTTATCGAGCTGCGACTTAACTAGGTTTGAGCTTTTAGGCCGCTAGAACTAGGTAACTCGCTGACAGCCTTTACGGCCAAAGCTTTTATGATCTCTTGTAATGATCGCAACGCTCTTACGCAGATTCCAAATAAGATCTACTGTTTTCTCTAAACTCGTTTGTTATCTTTTCACGATTTCCACATATATTTGGTCACTTGTCGTTGGCTCTCGCAGAGATCCGGGACCTCTGGGAAATTAGGGTTTCCTTAGTTTCCTGAATTTAACGTAAATCGACAGTGCGAATTTTGGTTCCCACAATAGGCTTTGTCTCTTGATCAATATTGAATTGGTAAGGTGTTTACTTAGTGTAAACACTTATTAAATATTTATGAATGATCATAGAGGTTTATTCCAAACCTTAGTACTTGTTCTCAAGTACTAATACATATGTATAGTATTAAATATAATTATGTATGGAAGTATTAATCATGTGAAGTCTTATTATAAACCTGTCTTCCAAAATATTCCCGTATGAATGATGATTACCGTGAATTGGTCCTGCGATATGGAACAAGGTCACGAAGACACGATGATGGGGTCGCACCCTGGAGGCCGTGTAACTGCATGAAGTGTTAGATGTTCGATCTTTGAATATCTGATGGCGATGATGGTGATGCTAACTCGCTAGACTTGTTTAGCCTTTGTGGTTTCTCGGGTCTGGTATATATATATATAAATATGATGATATGAATGATTTGAGAGACGGGAATAGGAAGTGAGGTATATCCTCTCAACCAACTCAGAAACCGTGTGGAACTTACAAACATAACAGTAGGCTCGAAGCTCCACCCTTAGGCCTCAGATGAACCTTCGGACCTGAACCTTCTCATCCTCCAGTTCTCTTCCCACATACCTCTTGAGTCGGTTGAACTCTTCTTCATACTCACGAACCGTCCTCCGTCCCTGAGTCAAGTCCAGGAACTTGGTCTCCAAACCATCCCGCGCCTCAGCAGGAAAGTACTTATGGTTGATCTCAACCTCAAAGTCAGCAAAGTGCTCAATGGTACCATTGGTACGCTTGTCCAAAGCTAACCACCAATTATGTGCATCTCCCTCCAGGAAGTGTACTGCTATGTCCTTCTGGTAATCCTCAGGACATCGTGTGGACTTGAAGTTTCGAACCAACCTGGTTCTCCACTCGTCCGCCTCAATAGGATCAACACTTCCAGCAAAGTGTTTGGTCCCCAACTTGGAGATATGCTCCAGCACCTTCAGGTAGTCCATACCATGCACTGGCCTGGCCGGTGGGTCAATCTCAATCACCTCAGCCACACGGCCAGCACCAACATCAGCCACGCCAGCAGCAACCCGAACCGGAGGATTAGCCTGTCCCACGGACGAGTTCACCAATGTTGTGAACGCCTGTGTCAAGGAGGCTATCTGAGCTCCCATGATCTGCATAGCCTCCACCAAGCCCCTTATGGTCGGCTCAATGACCTCCTCTGCACCAGTGACCCGAACATTGTTTGCATCAACATTCTGGCCACTGTCAGCACCAACGTTGGACGACCCAGCATCGTCTCCATGGACTTGCTCTTGCTGCTCATCCCCATTAGTTTCACTAACCTCAGTAGGAAGAGTTGCACTCACTGTAAGTCCGGTTGCATTGGCCACCTGCTCCACCTGAGCCGGTAGTACTGTGGTTGGAATGGTTCCAGCTGGTAACACTCCGGTCTGTTCAGCACCATCCTGCCCCACTGCTCCAGACGCTCCAGTTGCCTCCTTTCCTTTCCGAGATTTAGACCTTCTTGTACCCTTAGGAGTTACAACACAAACAAAAGGTTAGTCCACAACTGAACACATAAACCTCAATCACTCCTAAGTTAATCAGTACAAAAGATTACTTAGAACCCAACAATCTTACCATGAGTCCAAATGGCCAAGTGTGTGGTGAACCAATACCCAACAAATCCTAGAATCGAGAATGCTCTGATACCAACTTGTAAGACCCGATCCTGGATTCCTCAATCCAACCAGACCGCGGCCTCACCAAACGATGCAACCAGTTCCATCTTTCATATTCAAGTTCAAGTGTTAAATAATTTAAGTCTTTTTCAGAGTTTTGAGGTTCCAACATTCACACTTAAACAATCAAGCATCAACTAGAGTAAATAGATATTTAATAGCTAATAACAAAGGTTCATACATCATTAATCATCCTAATAGATAGATCACACACTAGAATTGCATAAGTTCACAAGTTGCACAATAGGCTACAATAATCACACAAATTTCAGAATCAACCCAATCACCACACATCTTCCCATGGCCGCGGTCCTCATGGTGCTTTTCCCTTACCACGGTCCATTTCTGGTCCGGGATCCAACACAAACAAACACACAATCACCAGGTTAGATTACAAAACAAGAATCAAATCACATTGCATGGTCGGATCCAATCTAGTCAAGAACAATCATCAAAAATGTCGAGTCTGACCCCTTTAAAAAGAGATCCAAATACCAAATAAAATTCATGAAAACTCATGACAAATCAGAAAATTTTTTTTACATAATCAGATTCAAAAGAACCGGCTCAGATCATAGTGATCTCGGCCATGAACAGCCAACACAAGGACAAGGGACTTTCATGGGGATTTGATCAGGCCAAGCCTTAAGATCGATGGATCCTTCCCTGTAATATCATAAAACAATCCATAGCACAACATATATGAAGAAACAGAGTAGAAGAAGTCAGACTAAGGAGTGTCCAATCGATCCAAACCGGCCAGACTCACACGGCCATCATCCGCGGCCTTGTCCGGTTACTCTTGGCCACACCTCTCACCTTAGGAGTTCGGTCTCCAGGGGCGACTTCCTTCTCTTTCTCCTTTGCCTTCTCCTTGTCTTTCTGCTTCAAATCCATCCTCTTGATCACACGCCCAAACACACCAGGAATACTCAAGAACAATCTCTTGGATCAAAACAGCCAATCCAAGGTTTGTGTCTCTCTTTCTCTCTTGAATTTTCTCTGTGTTTCTCTCTGTGTGAAAATGAGTAAAAATCGACCAGAATGGGTAGAAATGAGAGAGAGATGACGACTTAAACTGTCCCCAACCGCCTGGGCGAACAGTTACCAAAATCACATCCCTTCTTCCCATAACCACCCATTGGCGGTTTCTTCCATTTTCTTCCTTTGACAAATCGATCACTGAGCCTCAGCTCACACTCTGGAAGCTTGTCCACTCCCTGTCCCGAGCTTAAGACCAATTTGGTCAAACCGTCCTGCACCCGGACCATCGGTTCGCCCAGTAATCGTCCCGGACTCGTCCACACTGATCCGAACAAACGCACCGTCCAACAGGATTGAGCTGACCTCCAACTGTTCCCAGCTGAGTGAGCTAGTCCACCAGCTCCTGTGAGCTGAACAGATCATGGTGAACTGAATACCAGCTGAACCGAGCTGATTGAACTCAAACCAACACTCGTCCAGCTGCCTAAACACTCACTCAACTCCTTTACCCTTGTTTCCATCGTATCCTGGTTAAGTCTCAGCTTACTGATGCCCTTAACCTTCATTCAGGGCCATGATACGCTTGTCTCAAGGTCTAATGACCTGACTGGTGCGTCTCCCCGCACCATGGCCCGTCCGGGCGATCCTATCTAGGATCGGGGACATGACAGCCTTAATCGTGGTCTGCAGCATGTGCCTCACGGTGTGCCTCGGCATCTGCATGCTCAGGGCGTCGGCCTGTGGGCTCCCCATTCGACCCGTCTTGAAACACGGACCAAGGAGTTTGACATGTGTGCGAGTCAATGGGTGAGTAAACCCGTAAGGCGCAAGGAAGCTGATTGGCTGGATCCCTCACGGGTGCACAGCCGACCGACCTTGTTCTTCTGAGAAGGGTTCGAGTGTGAGCATGCCTGTCGGGACCCGAAAGATGGTGAACTATGCCTGAGCGGGGCGAAGCCAGAGGAAACTCTGGTGGAGGCCCGCAGTGATACTGACGTGCAAATCGTTCGTCTGACTTGGGTATAGGGGCAAAAGACTAATTGATCCATCTAGTAGCTGGTTCCTTCCGAAGTTTCCCTCAGGATAGCTAGAGCTCGGAAACGAGTTCTATCGGGTAAAGCCAATGATTAGAGGCATCATGGACGCAATGTCCTCGACCTATTCTCAAACTTTAAATAGGTAGGACGGGGTGGCTGCTTTGTTGAGCCATCCCACGGAATCGAGAGCTCCAAGTGGGACATTTTTGGTAAGCAGAAATGGCGATGTGGGATGAACCAGAAGCCGGGTTACCGTGCCCAACTACACGCTAACGTAGAGCCCACAAAAGGTGTTGGTTGATTAAGACAGCAGGACGGTGGTCAAGGAAGTCGAAATCCACTGAGGAGTGTGTAACAACTCACCTGCCGAATCAACTAGCCCCGAAAATGGATGGCGCTGAAGCGCGTGACCTATCTCCGGCCGTTGGGTCAGCACACACATGACGTCCGTGGCTGTCCATAAGTACACATATCAGCACGTTGGTCCTTTGACTCCGCACGCTGACCCTTCCTGTGGACTGTTCGGGTAATTTTGGCCCTCGTGGGCTATCTGTTCAGTACACACAGGACGTCCGTGGGTGTCCGCCAGCACACACAGGACGTCCGTGGCTGTCCGTGTGTGTCCGTCTGTGTCCGTCTGTGTCCGTCAGCACACACAGGACATCTGTGGCTGTCCCTTAGTACACATATCAGCACGCTGGCCTTTCCTGTGGACTGTTTGGGTGATTTTGTCCAAAGTGGGCTGTCTGTTCAGTACACACAGGACGTCCATTGGGGTCCGCCAGCACACACAGGACTTCTGGGGTTGTTTGTGGCTGTCTGTCTGCACACACAGGACATCCGTGGGTGTCCGTGTGTGTCTGTCAGCACACACAGGACATTCGTGGGTGTCGGTCAGCACACACAGGACGTTCGTGTGTGTCCGTAAGCATACACATGATGTCTGTGGCTGTCCGTGTGTGTCCGTCATCACACACATGACGTCTGTGGTTGTCCATCAGTAAACATATCAGCACGTTGGTCCTTGGACTCTGCATGCTGGCCCTTCCCGTGGACTGTTTGGGTGATTTTGGCCCACGTGGGCTATCTGTTCAGTACACACAGGACGTCCGTGGGTGTCCGCCAGCATACACAGGACGTCCGTGGCAGTCCATGTGTGTCCATGTGTGTCCATCAGCACACACAGGACGTCTGTGGCTGTCCATCAGTATACATATCAGCACGCTGGCCCTTCCCGTGGACTGTTTGGGTGATTTTGGCCCACGTGGGCTGTCTGTTCAGTACACACAGGACGTCTGTGGGTGTCCGTCAGCACACACAAGACGTCTGTGTGTGTCCGTCAGCACACACAGGACGTTCGTGGCTGTGCGTGTGTGTCAGTGTGTGTCTGTCAGCACACACATGACGTCTGTGGCTGTCCATCAGTACACATATCTGCACGTTGGTCCTTGGACTCTGCACGCTGGCCCTTCCCGTGGACTGTTTGGGTTATTTTGGCCCACGTGGGCTATCTGTTCAGTACACACAGGACGTCCGTGGGTGTCCGCCAGCACACACAGGATGTCCGTGGCGGTCCGTGTGTGTCCGTCAGCACACACAGGACGTCCGTGGCTTTCCATCAGTATACATATCAGCACGCTGGTCCTTGGACTCAGCACGGTGGCCCTTCCCGTGGACTGTTTGGGTGATTTTGGCCCACGTGGTCTGTCTGTTCAGTACGCACAGGACGTTTGTGGGTGTCCGTCAGCACACACAGGACGTCTGTGTGTGTCCGTCAGCACACACAGGACATTCGTGGCTGTGCGTGTGTGTCCGTGTGTGTCTGTCAGCACACACATGACGTCCGTGGCTGTCCATCAGTACACATATCAGCACGTTGGTCCTTTGACTCCGCACGCTGACCCTTCCTATAGACTGTTCGGGTAATTTTGGCCCTCGTGGGCTGTCTGTTCAGTACACACAGGACGTCCGTGGGTGTCCGCCAACACACACAGGATGTCGTGGCTGTCCGTGTGTGTCCATCTGTGTCCGTCAGCACACACATGACGTCCGTGGCTGTCCCTCAGTACACATATCAGCACGTTGGTCCTTGGACTCAGCACGCTGGCCCTTTTCGTGGACTGTTTGGGTGATTTTATTCCACGTGGGCTGTCTGTTCAGTGCACACATGACGTCCGTGGGTGTCTGCCAGCACACACAGGACGTCAGTGGCTGTTTGTGGCTGTCCGTCAGTACACACAGGACGTCCGTGTGTGTCCGTGTGTGTCTGTCAGCACACACAGGACGTCCGTGGGTGTCCGTCAGCACACACAGGACGTCCGTGTGTGTCCGTCCGCATACACAAGACGTCCGTGGCTGTCTGTGTGTGTCCATCTGCACACACAGGACGTTCGTGGCTGTCCATCAGTACACATATCAGCACGTCGGTCCTTGGACTCTGCACGCTGGCCCTTCCCGTGGACTGTTTGGGTGATTTTGGCCCACGTGGGCTATCTGTTCAGCACACACAGGACGTCCGTGGGTGTCCGCCAGCACACACAGGACGTCCGTGGCTGTTTGTGGCTGTCCGTCAGCACACACAGGACGTCCATGTGTGTCCATGTGTGTCTGTCAGCAAACACAGGATGTCCGTGGGTGTCCTTCAGCACACACAAGACGTCCGTGTGTGTCCATTAGCATACACAGGACGTTTGTGGCTGTCCGTGTGTGTCCGTCAGCACATACAGGACGTTCGTGGCTGTCCATCAGTACACATATCAGCACGTTGGTCCTTGGACCCTGCACGCTGGCCCTTCCCGTGGACTGTTTGGGTGATTTTGGCCCACGTGGGCTATCTGTTCAGTACACACAGGATGTTCGTGGGTGTCCGCCAGCACACAAAGGACGTCTGTGGCTCTCCTTGTGTGTGTCCGTCAGCACACACATGACGTCCGTGGCTGTCCCTCAGTACACATATCAGCACGTTGGTCCTTGGACTCAGCACGCTGGCCCTTCCCGTGAACTGTTTGGGAGATTTTATCCCAAGTTGGCTGTCTGTTCAGTACACACAAGACGTCCATGGGTGTCCGCCAGCACACACAGGACGTCCGGGGCTGTTTGTGGCTGTCTTTCAACACACACAGGACATCCGTGTGTGTCCGTGTGTGTCTGTCAGCACACACAAGACGTTCGTGGGTGTCGGTCAGCACACACAGGACGTTCGTGTGTGTCCGTAAGCATACACAGGACGTCTGTGGCTGTACGTGTGTGTCTGTCAGCACACACAGGACGTCTGTGGCTGTCCATCAGTACACATATCAGCACGTTGGTCCTTGGACTCTGCAGGCTGGCCCTTCCCATGGACTGTTTGGGTGATTTTGGCCCACGTGGGCTATCTGTTCAGTACACACAGGACGTCCGTGGGTGTCCGCCAGCACACACAGGACGTCCGTGGGTGTCCGCCAGCACACACAGGACGTCCGTGGCGGTACGTGTGTGTCCGTCAGCACACACAGGACGTCCGTGGCTGTCCATCAGTATACATATCAGCACGCTGGTCCTTGGACTCAGCACGCTGGCCCTTCCCGTGGACTGTTTGGGTGATTTTGGCCCACGTGGGCTGTCTGTTCAGTACACACAGGACGTTTGTGGGTGTCTGTCAGCACACACAGGACGTCCGTGAGTGTCCGTTAGCACACACAGGACATTCGTGGCTGTGCGTGTGTGTCCGTGTGTGTCTGTCAGCACACACATGACGTCTGTGGCTGTCCATCAGTACACATATCAGCACGTTGGTCCTTTGACTCCGCACGCTGACCCTTCCTATGGACTGTTCGGGTAATTTTGGCCATCGTGGGCTGTCTGTTCAGTACACACAGGACGTCTGTGGGTGTCCGCCAACACACACAGGACATCGTGGCTGTCCGTGTGTGTCCATCTGTGTCCGTCAGCACACACATGAGGTCCGTGGCTGTCCCTCAGTACACATATCAGCACGTTGGTCGTTGGACTCAGCACGCTGGCCCTTCCCGTGGACTGTTTGGGTGATTTTATTCCACGTGGGCTGTCTGTTCAGTACACACAGGACGTCCGTGGGTGTCCGCCAGCACACACAGGCCGTCAATGGCTGTTTGTGGCTGTCCATCAGCACACACAGGACGTCCGTGTGTGTCCATGTGTGTCTGTCAGAACACATAGGACGTCTGTGGGTGTCCGTCAGCACACACAGGACGTCCGTGTGTGTTCGTCAGCATACACAAGACGTCCGTGGCTGTCCGTGTGTGTCCATCTGCACACACAGGACGTTCGTGGCTGTCCATCAGTACACATATCAGCACGTCGGTCCTTGGACTCTGCACGCTGGCCCTTCCCGTGGACTGTTTGGGTGATTTTGGCCCACGTGGGCTATATGTTCAGTACACACAGGACGTCCGTGGGTGTCCGCCAGCACACACAAGACGTCCGTGGCTGTTTGTGGCTGTCCGTCAGCACACACAGGACGTCCTTGTGTGTCCATGTGTGTCTGTCAGCACACACATGATGTCCGTGGGTGTCCTTCAGCACACACAGGATGTCCGTGTGTGTCCATTAGCATACACAGGACGTCTGTGGCTGTCCGTGTGTGTCCGTCAGCACATACAGGACGTTCGTGGCTGTCCATCAGTACACATATCAGCACGTTGGTCCTTGGACTCTGCACGCTGGCCCTTCCCGTGGACTGTTTGGGTGATTTTGGCCCACGTGGGCTATCTGTTCAGTACACACAGGATATCCGTGGGTGTCCGCCAGCACACAAAGGACGTCTGTGGCTCTCCTTGTGTGTCCGTGTGTGTCCGTCAGCACACCCAGGACGTCCGTGGCTGTCCATCAGTACACATATCAGCATTTTGGTCCTTGGACTCAGCACGCTTACCCTTCCCATGGACTGTTCGGGTGATTTAGGCGTGCGTGGGCTGTCTGTTCAGTACACACAGGACGTCCGTGGGTGTCCGTCAGCACACACAGGACGTCTGTGTGTGTCAGTCAGCACACATAGGACGTTCATGGCTGTGCGTGTGTGTCCGTGTGTGTCCGTCAGTACACACATGACGTCCGTGGCTGTCCATAAGTACACATATCAGCACGTTGGTCCTTTGACTCCGCACGCTGACCCTTCATGTGGACTGTTCGGGTGATTTTGGCCCTCGTGGTGATAGAACCAAAATAAGGATCACTCTTTCGGTAAGGTTGATATGAACTCAGATCCGAGAGGATTGAGAACTGATGGATCGAGGGGTGACACTAAGGGTTGCGGAATAGCCCAAAGATACTACCAGAGATTTGAAGGTTGCCGGATGTGACGCACCGGTCCAACACAACGAAGTGGTTCGCTTGGAGATGAGCTCACCAAGAGAAGTATGAATGTTCTAAGCAAAGAACAATGAGAGAAGACTCAAAAGAAGCAAAGGAAAATCGATGTGATTTTATTAAGGGGGATCATCACATAGTTATAAGGTTTGTGAGTCAAAGAAACATAAAGACATTTGTGGGAAAAGACAACATAGAAGATAGAAATGAATGAAAACAAGACATAGAAACTAGAAATGAAGACTTTGACTAAAGACTGGTCAAGGTGCGGATTCTTGTGTTGACTGGTCCAGATTCACAAAGATGTCCAAGTTCATTCTGTGGTGATCAGGTCATCCGCGGTAAGGAGCAGGACGGATGTACGGCTGACCGCATAGTTGATCGTCGATGATACATGAATGGATGAAGAGATAGCTCGACCCAAATCTTCAGAGAGCTTAAGTATCCTTCCTTTGGAGTAGTTGGAAGCATCGATCATCCTGAAATCATCAAAGTGGTTGGAAAGGTCGTGATCAGCCTGATCCGGGCGTGCGGTACGTCCCAAACGGGCCAGGAAAGATAGGCTAAGTCTGGAATCTGATTCTTCTCGAGGATCATGGGTTCTGGCTAGAATGGCGAATGGGTCGGGGAAGAATGCCTGTGGTTTGGCTGATTCGGTCATCTGGTCGTGGATCCATCCTTAGGTCACGTCCGGGTGCACGCGGGTCGATCCGGTACACGGCTCTGTCCGTTGATCTGGTACGGCTGAATGGCTGAACCTCAGTTGGACTGATCTGATCGTCCTGGTCACCATGCTGAGACTGCTCCACGTCCTGGTCCAGGTCCTGGGTTCTATCATTCCCTCCCTCTTCAAAAGGATTTGACCACAAATCCGGATCATCTGCGCAAAAAGGAGATAAATCAGAAACATTAAAACTTGAAGAGATATCATACTTACCCTGAAGATCAAGCTGGTAAGCATTGTCATGGAGTTTCCTGAGAATCTGGAATGGACCATCGACCCGGGGCATGAGTTTGGACTTCCTTTGTTCCGGTAATCGTTCCTTCCTCATGTGGACCCAAACAAGATCACCTTCCTGGAAGATCACTTCTTTCCTTTTCTTGTCTGCAAGTCGTTTGTAGCCCTCGGTCTTGGCTTCAATGTTGGCACGGACCTGTTCATGCAGCTTCTTGATCGTGTCCACCTTCCTCTTGCCATCTGTATTAACTCGTTCACTCAAAGGCAAAGGTAAAAGATCAAGTGGAGACAAGGGATTAAATCCATAAACAACCTCAAAAGGAGAAAACTTAGTAGCTGAATGCAAAGCATGGTTATAAGCAAATTCAACATGAGGCAAACATTCTTCCCAAGTCCTAAGATTCTTTTTAACCAAAGATCTAAGCAAAGCAGACAAGGTTCGGTTAACTACTTCAGTTTGCCCATCAGTTTGCGGATGATAAGTTGTAGAGAACATTAATCCAGTACCTAGCTTAGACCACAAGGTCTTTCAAAAATAGCTAAGGAACTTAGCATCACGATAAGAGAAAATGGTCTTAGGCATTCCATGCAATCTAACAACTTCCTTAAAGAATAAATCTGCAACTTGCACAGCATCATCAGTTTTGTGACAAGGAATGAAATGAGCCATTTTCGAGAACCTATCAACAACCACAAAGATAGAATCTCGTCCAGCTTTAGACCTAGGCAATCCAAGCACAAAATCCATAGAAATGTCTACCCAAGGATGAGAGGGAATGGGTAGAGCTGAGTACAAACCGCGGTGTGATGCTTTAGGCTTAGACTTCTTGCACACCACACATCGGCTACAGATCCTCTCAACATCTTTCATCAGGCTCGGCCAGTAGAAATGGTCATGAACCGCCTTGTAAGTCTTCTTGACACCAAAGTGTCCCATAAGCCCACCTCCATGAGCTTCCCTGAGAAACAACTCCCTCAAAGAACATTGGGGCACACACAAACGGTTATCAAAGAATAAGAAACCAGAATTTTGAAAGTATTTGCCATAAGCAACCTTTGAGCAATTTAGTTTCAAGGACTGAGAGAAGAGTATACCTTCGAGACAATGCATCAGCCACAACATTCTCCTTACCTTGTTTGTACTTGATCACATAAGGGAATGTCTCAATGAACTCCATCCAACGAGCATGCCTCTTGTTGAGCTTCTGCTGACCCTTAAGGTGTCTTAGAGACTTATGATCAGTGTGGATGATGAACTCCTTAGGCCAAAGATAGTGCTGCCATGTTTGAAGGGCCCTCACCAAGGCATAGAGTTCTTGGTCGTATGTGTGGTAGTTGAGCATGGCTCCTCCAAGCTTCTCACTGAAATAAGCCACTGGTTTTCCATCCTGCATCAACACAGCACCAATACCAACACCAGAAGCATCACATTCGATTTCAAAAGCTTTAGAAAAATCTGGAAGTACAAGTAAAGGGGCGTGAGTCAACTTCCCTTTTAAGGATTTCGAATGCTTCTTCCTGAGCTGGTCCCCATTTGAACCCCACGTTCTTCTTGATTACTTCAGTAAGAGGAGCGGCCAAGGTACTGAAGTTTTGAAAAAATCACCTATAGACGCCGGCAAGGCCATGGAAGCTTCTTACTTCACCAATGGTGGTCGGAATGGGCCAGTCCCGGATTGCTTGGACCTTCTGTTCGTCCACGCTCAAGCCATCTGCACCTACAACAAAACCTAGAAAGACCACATGATCTGTGCCAAAAGAACACTTTCCAAGGTTAGCAAACAAACGTTCCTTTCTAAGGACTTCAAGAACAGATTTCAAATGCTGTTTGTGCTCATCAAGGCTTTTGCTGTAAATAAAAATGTCATCAAAGTAACCCACAACAAAATGACCAATAAAAGACCTCAAGACATGATTCATTAGGCGCATGAAAGTACTAGGTGCATTAGTGAGACCAAAGGGCATGACAAGCCACTCATACAAACCTAGTTTTGTTTTAAAGGCCGTTTTCCATTCATCACCTTCTTTCATCCTAATCTGATGATAGCCACTTCTCAAATCTATCTTAGAAAAGTACTTAGAACCATGGAGTTCATCAAGCATATCATCAAGACGAGGGATAGGATGTCGATACTTTACCGTGATGTTGTTTATGGCCCGGCAGTCCACACACATCCTCCAGGAGCCATCCTTCTTTGGTACAAGTAGAACAGGCACGGCACAGGGACTGAGACTCTCTCTGATGTATCCCTTCTCAAGCAAGTCATTGATCTGTTTCTCCAGCTCCTTGGTCTCGACCGGATTGGTGCGGTACGCTGGTCGGTTCGGTAGAGAGGCGCCCGGGATGAGATCGATCTGATGCTCAATGCCTCTCACCGGTGGCAATCCTTTGGGATTTTCTTCTGGAAACACATCAGAATAATCCTGCAAGATACCTAAAAACTCACTCGGAATCTCCGGTGCAAGGTCAGAAGAAGATGAGGCCAAGAGAGACTCTTTATAAATCAGTAAGAGAAATGGCTTTTGAGAGCAAAGAGACTTCCTTACCTGACTTTCTTTGACAAAGAAGTTGGAGTTTCTGGTACTGGTCTCAGGTTTATCAGCTTTAGAGTCTTGGTCTCGGTTCTTCTTAAGTTGGACCTGGTCTTGATGGACTTCCGAAGGCGACAAAGGCACCAAGGTGATCTTCTTTCCCTTATGATCAAATGAATGCCGGTTTGTGAAACCATCATGCACTGCCTTCTTGTCAAATTGCCAAGGCCGGCCCAAGAGAACATGGCAAGCATCCATGGGAAGCACATTGCACACAACCTCATCCTCATATCGGCCAATGGAGAGTGGAACCGTGACTTGCTCCTTCACATACTGTTCTCCGGCCTCATTGAGCCACTCCAACCTGAAAGGACGAGAAAGAGGCCGAGTAACAAGCCCAAGTTTCTTTACAAGGGTGTCACTAGCCACATTAGTGCAACTACCTCCATCAATGATTAAAGAACAAACTTTATCAGAAATGAGACATCTAGAGTGAAAGAGATTCTCCCTTTGTTCTTTGTCATTGGATTTTGGTTGGACACTCAAGGCACGCCTAGTAACCAGTAGTGAACCATGGCTCGGCTCATCAAGAACATCCTCATCATAGATCGGATCAGAACTCTCCACAAAGGTCGAGCAAAACTCATCGATCACTCCATCGACCTCCTCATCAAAGATGGGATCAGTGGTGTCGTCCAAGACCCTCCTAGTAACAAGAAGGGGACCATGAACCGGGAAGTCAAGTGCTTCTTCCTCATCATCATCATCATACACTGGTCCGAGATCCTCCTTGTCTTCTTCAGATTCGACTTCTCCATTCTCCAAGAGCACCATCACCTTTTGGTTTGGACATCGGTTGGCATAGTGGCCAAGGCCATGACACCTAAAGCATTGGATGTCTCTGGTTCGTTTGGTAGCCTCTTCTTTCTTTTCTCTATCAACACGAGCAGGGATATTAGTCTTAAAAGCTGTATTTGTTGTGGAAGAAGACTTACCCTTGTCTTGATAGTTTGGCTTGGAAGCAAAGGTCGGTTTAGAAGCAAAGGTCGGTTTAGTGAGACCCTTTCTCTTGACTTGTTGCTCGATCAGCACAGCCTTGTGTAGCATCTGCTCCATGCTGTCATAGTCTTCCAGCTCCATGCGGTCTTGTATGTCCCGGTTGAGCCCGGTAAGAAATCTGGCCATGGTGGCGTCTAAGGGCTCTTCTACATCAGCTTTGATCATCAAGGTCTCCATCTCCTGGTGATAGTCCTCAACTGAATTAGAACCTTGAAGCAAACGCCTGAGTTTATGGTGTAGATCTCGGTGGTAATGGTGGGGAACAAAGCGTCTCCGCATCAGCATGGAAAGCTCATCCCATGTATCAACTGGCGCCTCACCTGCTCTCCTTCTGCTAGTCACAACTCGATCATACCAGTTAATAGCATAGCCAGTAAACTCAGCAGCAGCAAGTCTAACCTTTTTAATATCAGAAAATTTTTGACAATCAAACACAAGTTCAATTTTTCTTTCCCATTCAAGAAAAGCATCCGGATCATTTTTGCCATCAAAACTTGGAATTTTCAATTTCAAACCAATCAACCATCATTGGTTCTTTCATTTCTACCAAAAGGATTGACATCACCTCGGTTTTGATGCCTAGGAACTGTCACGCCCCAATCCTGGAAAGGATTGTCGGGACAGCCATGGTTCGAGGAAACGTACCAGCCAGTCTTAGGACATCAAGGCAAGCTTTCCATGGTCAAGAAAGAAGGTTAAGGACATAAGGAAACTTTGACTTAACCTTATAAGATAAAAGAGACAGCTAAGACGAGTAAGACGGTAGCTGGACGAGATAGAGAAGTAGCTCGACCAGCTTAACGAAGCTAGGTTGAGTTCACTCCAGCTCAGCCACTACTAAGTCAGCCCCACTAGCTGGACTACTATCTCACTCAGATGAGGCAGCTGGGAGTCAGCTCATCTCAGCTAGACGGACTGTTCGGGTTTTACGCCGATGGTCCGGGTCCGGGTCAGTGGCGGGCTGTGAGGTCCGGCCATGAGGCCATGGGCTGTTGGGTCTTTGGGCAAGGCCGTGGGCTAAGTCCAAGAGGCTTGGGGCGTGGGTTGGGCTTGTGACCGACCCCAAACCCAATCAGAAAGGGCGAAGGGATGCAAGTGGCCGAAAGGGGACAACCCTTGGCCGATGGTGCCCATTCGCTAGCAAGTCGTGCCTGTTCGTGGGGCAAGACTTACCCCCTCGTTTTCTATAAATATGGGGGCTCTCCTGTCGATTTCATTATCCAATTCAGAGTAAAATACTCAGAGAAAAACGTAGAGAGAAAGAAAGAGAGAAAGAGAGAGTCCCGGCCAAGAGATCGGCCGGAAAAGGGCCGGTCGTGGTGGTTTTGTATCTCCGGCAAGGAGAACGGTTTAGGAGAGAGGAGGCCGTGTGGTTATGAATACCCAAGGCATAGAGAAAGGTCTGGAGAAGGACTCCAAAGCCGTGGTTCAGTCAGATAGGGTCAGTGGGGTAACCACCGACTCATCGCTAAGACCATCGGACAGTCCGAACCGGTCTAGCCATGGGCGTTTGGATTGTGTCCCATTCTTCTTATTCTTTTCATCCAATTCTTCTTCTACTCCTTCTGTACATTGGCGTGGCCTTGTGGATATGTTGGGATTGGTTATAACCGTGGTTCTGGTTGAGTAATGCGGTCGCGGTCCATAACCGTCGAGTTAGGCGCGCGCATGGTCTAAACTGGCCTCAGATGATCCGATTGGATAGAGGCGGTTCTGTTCTGTTCTGGACGGTTGCAACCCTTACCTGAACAGTCACAATGGTTCATGACTTGTGTAGGTTAAGGCGTGGTCCTTTGGCCATAGGCCGGACACACGTACGGACCAGACAGTCCATAAGGACAGTTAGGTCGAACGGTTGGATCATCTGAATGGGTGCGAGTTGCCAAGGGTCATGAGTTGCCAAGAGGCACGTGTGTCCAAAGGGTACTAGTTCCCAAAGGGTGTGAGTTCCAAACGGTGCCATTGGTTCAAGGCTTAGGCCAAAACAAGTGGACAGTCCGCGGCTGCATAGTCGAACGGACGGACGGTTAGTTTAACCGGAGTGTTGTATCGCAAGGTCTGATTGGTTGCAAGGCAATCCGGTTTGGTCTTGGGCCTTACTCTGTGGTATGGATCCAGGCTTTGGGTCGGATCAGGTAAGAAGGTCCGTGAGCCTTTGGGCCGGACTTATAACTGGTCGATCGCACCTAGATCTTAACCAGACGGTTAGACGGGACTATGGATGATCCAGCTATGGTTGGATGGTTCTGGTCGCAAAGGCTAAGTGGGATATCTTACAATCAACTTTGGGTTGGTGAGTAGGATAGGCGCCATATGTCTTATGGAGGGAGTAGACCTACATGATGGCAATGGAAGGCCGGTTCTATCAGTACATGCTAACTGGATGATGGCTTATCAAGTCTAGTGGTCGGATCATGTTTCATGACGATGGTTCGATGGCCGAACACTAGTATGGATAGTCACGTTGCTGGAGTAAGAGTATTGATGTGATGCTTCTATATATCAACCTTGGTGTTGATAGCTTCGAGTTTGGCTAAGAGTCATGACGAAGCCTGTGGCTAGTACTATGTGTCGTAGACCATAAGTATTGAGCCTAAGTATGGTTGTTCAAGGAAAGCCGTGTAAGATCTGATCATGGTTGAGTATGGACGACCTGACCTCTGAATGATGGTTCAAGGTGTCGGAACTAATCTGATTAAGGAATGCATCGGTTGGTATGAACAAATCATATATGTTGCCTGGGTTAAGTCCCAAGGCCGGTCAGGCCAGATGATGACTCATCAGTTCCAAGTCATGTGAGGATTGGTTGATTGGCTTAGGATATAATGAGCTTTGTCAGTCCAGAAGATGGACTTGGTACTATTTCCTATAAGGCAAAAGGATTTCGGATTGTGCATGAGCCGAGAAAGGCCAGATGCAAACCCTTATCCTTTCAAAGACTTCTCAAAGGTTTCTTATGTCTGTGGGGATGGTTGGTTGAATGACTAAGTACCTAGGGGAGTTGTTTGATGCAGGAGTCACGACAAGGACCTTAAGTAAGATCATGGAGTGATCGTGGTCCAGCTGTCAAGCAAGAGCAATTCGAGTCAATGGAGGACCGATGAGCTAATAAGCTCCATAGATGTGGCAAAGGTATGATCTAGCATTTACTTATGTAGATCTAGATAGATTGATTTAGGGGAATGAAACCTCAGAATCGTATGACTTGGTTTGGGTTTAGGATTGACCTTTAAGCTAATTGGTAGTTGAGTAAACTGACCAAGGCTAAGGTGATTCGAGCAGACAAGTGTTAGATTGGTTTTAGACCAATGGTTAATTAGAAAATAATCCGCTGCGTATCTGTTGAAAGGATCTAAGCTATTAATGACTAGGGAAGTCTTTAGCTAAGGTTTAAGTTAGCCCTCGCCTGTGGGCGATATTATAAGTAAAGGGCAAAAATTAAGAGGTTCGGCCAGGAAGTGGACCGAGCGACGTGAGGCATCGACCGCGGCCTAGGCGGCCGGGATCGGGTCTTACAGGAACTCTCCTTGGACGGTTGATGGATCGATCATTATCATAAGACTCTTCTCGGATTTCTAGGTCGGACCGGCTGTTCCTCCTTGGATGGTCACGTCTGGTTCTGGTTCGTGACTGAGTTGGACGGCCCTAAAGTTCATCAAGCCTCTGATGGATCGCCTCCAAACCTGTATTCAACACGTTAGACATATAATCATTGAGAGCACGCATTTGCAAGTTAGATAATCCGGCATATGAATTTTCGGGTCGGTTTCTTTCTTCTTCACTATCCATGGTTACCTGAAAACTTAAACAAGGTAAAGTTAGATTAAAAACCTCACACACTCAGGTGTTCTCACCCACACACGTGTTTCACTCAATTTTTGTTGGTAATCACACAAGAGAGTTCCTCCCAAAGTTCTAAGAGAGCAAACTAGATCACCCAATGAGCAAATCCAAGTGAACCAAAGATGAAGAGAGAAAGATAAGAGATTTAGAGGGGAACCCGCCTTAACCACCTCAAATACCGGATTTCTCTTCGGCCAGGAGGCTTTCTCTTCCACCACCACACCACAAACAAATCAAACTTTGGAATATCCTTTTTTTTTTATACTTTTCTTTTTTTTTTATATAGATCTTTCTCTTTTTTTTTATATATGGGGGTAATGAGGGGCCCGGGTTCAAGATAGAGAGATAAGAAATTTAGATGAAGAATATGGAAGATGAAATGAAATGGATTGAAAAAGAGTTACCGAGAGAGTGGCACTGATACCACTTGATATAACCAAAATAAGGATCACTCTTTCGGTAAGGTTGATATGAACTCAGATCCGAGAGGATTGAGAACTGATGGATCGAGGGGTGACACTAAGGGTTGCGGAATAGCCCAAAGATACTACCATAGATTCGAAGGTTGCCGGATGTGACGCACCGGTCCAACACAACGAAGTGGTTCGCTTGGAGATGACCTCACCAAGAGAAGTATGAATGTTCTAAGCAAAGAACAATGAGAGAAGACTCAAAAGAAGCAAAGGAAAATCGATGTGATTTTATTAAGGGGGATCATCACATACTTATAAGGTTTGTGAGTCAAGGAAACATAAAGACATTTGTGGGAAAAGACAACATAGAAGATAGAAATGAATGAAAACAAGACATAGAAACTAGAAATGAAGACTTTGACTAAAGACTGGTCAAGGTGCGGATTCTTGTGTTGACTGGTCCAGATTCACAAAGATGTCCAGGTTCATTCTGTGGTGATCAGGTCGTCCGCGGTAAGGAGCAGGATGGATGTAAGGCTGCCCGCATGGTTGATCGTCGATGATCCATGAACGGATGAAGAGATAGCTCGACCCAAATCTTCAGAGAGCTTAAGTATCCTTCCTTTGCAGTAGTTGGAAGCATCGATCATCATGAAATCATCAAAGTGGTTGGAAAGGTCGTGATCAGCCTGATCCGGGCGTGCGGTACGTCCCAAACGGGCCAGGAAAGATAGGCTAAGTCCGAAATCTAATTCTTCTCGATGATCATGGGTTCTGGCTTGACTGTTGGCTCTAGAATGGCGAATGGGTCGGGGAAGAACGCCTGTGGTTTGGCTGATTCGGTCATCAGGTCGTGGATCCATCCTTAGATCACGTCCGGGTGCACGCGGGTCGATCCGGTACACGACTCTGTCCGTTGATCTGGTACGGATGAATGGCTGAACCTCAGTTGGACTGATCTGATCGTCCTGGTCACCATGCTGAGTCTGCTCCACGACCTGGTCCAGGTCCTGGGTTCTATCATTCCCTCCCTCTTCAAAAGGATTTGACCACAAATCCGGATCACCTGGGTTCTATCACGTGGGCTGTCTATTCAGTACACACAGGACGTCCCTGGGTCTCCGCCAGCACACACAGGACGTCTGTGGCTGTCCGTGTGTGTCCGTCAGCACACACGGGAAGTCCGTGGCTGTCCCTCAGTACACATATCAGAACGTGGGCTGTATGTTCAGTACACACAGGACGTTTGTGGGTGTCCGCCAGCGCACACAGCACGTCTGTGGCTATCTGTTGCTGTCCGTCAGCACACATAGGACGTCGTGGCTGTCTGTGTGTGTCCGTGTGTGTCTTTGTGTGTCCACCAGCACACACAGGACGTTCGTAGCTGTCCGTGGCTGTCCGTCAGCACACACAGGATGTCCGTGTGTGTCCGTCAGCACACACAGGATGTCCGTGTGTGTCCATGTGTGCCCGTCAGCACACAAAGGACGTCCGTGGCTGTCCATCAGTACACGTATCAGCACGCTGGCCCTTCCCGTGGATGTTTGAGTGATTTTGGCCCACTTGGGCTGTCTGTTCAGTACACACAGGACGTCCGTGTGTGTCCGTCAGCACACACAGGGTGTCCGTGACTGTCCGTGTGTGTCCGTGTGTGTCCGTCAGCACACACATAATGTCCGTGGCTGTCCATCAGTACACATATCAGCACATTGGTCCTTGGACTCAGCACGTTGACCCTTCCTGTGGACTGTTCGGGTGATTTTGGCCCTTGTGGGCTGTCTGCTCAGTACACACAGGACGTCCATGGGTGTCCGCCAGCACACACAGGACGTCCGTGGCTGTCCGTGGCTGTCCATCAGTACACATATCAGCACGCTGGTCCTTGGTCTCAGCACGCTCGCCCTTCCAGTGGACTGTTCGAGTGATTTTGGCCCACGTGGGCTGTATGTTCAGTAGACACAGGACGACTGTGGGTGTCCGTCAGCACACACATGACGTCCGTGGGTGTCCGTCACACACACAGGACGTCTGTGGCTGTCCGCGTGTGTCCGTGTGTGTCCGTCAGCACACACAGGACGTCCGTGGCTGTCCATCAGTACACATATCAGCACGCTGTCCTTTCCCGTGGACTGTTCGGGTGATTTTGGCCGACGTGGGCTGTCTGTTCAGCACACACAGGACGTCCGTGGGTGTCCGTCAGCACACACAGGACGTCCATGGGTGTCCGTCAGCACACACAGGATGTTCATGGCTGTCCGTGTGTGTCCGTCAGCACACACAGGATGTCCGTGGCTGTCCATCAGTACACATATCAGCACGTTGTTCCTTGGACTCAGCACGCTGACCCTTCTCGTTGGCTGTTCGGGTGATTTTGGCTGTCTGTTTAGTACACGCAGGACGTCCGTGGGTGTCCGCCAGCACACACAGGATGTCCGTTGCTGTCTATGTGTGTCCGTCTGTGTCCGTCAGCACACAGAGGACGTTTGTGGCTGTCCATCAGTACACATATCAGCACGTTGGTCCTTGAACTCAGCACGCTGGCCCTTCCCGTGGACTATTTCGGTGATTTTGGCCCACGTGGGCTGTCTGTTCAGTACACACAGGACATCCGTGGGTGTCTGCCAGCACACACAGGAAGTCTGTGGCTGTGCGTCAGCACACACAGGATGTCCGTGACTGTCCGTGTGTGTCCGTGTGTGTCCGTCAGCACACACAGGACGTCCGTGGGTGTCCGTCAGTACACATATCAGCACATTGGTCCCTTGACTCAGCACGCTGACCCTTCCCGTGGACTGTTCGGGTGATTTTGGCCCACGTGGGCTGTCTGTTCCGTACACACAGGACGTCTGTGGGTGTCCGTCAGCACACACAGGACGTCTGTGTGTGTTCGTCAGCACACACAGGACGTCCGGGGCTGTCCGTGTGTGTCTGTGTGTGTCCGTTAGCACACACAGGACGTTCGTGGCTGTCCATCAGTACACATATCAGCACATTGGTCCTTGGACTCAGCACGTTGACCCTTCCCGTGGACTGTTTGGGTGATTTTGGCGCACGTGGGCTGTCTGGTCAATACACACACGGCCGTGGGTATCCGCCAGCACACACAGGACATCTGTGGCTGTCCGTGTGTGTCCGTGTGTGTTCGTCTGTGTCCCGTCAGCAAACATAAGACGTCTGTGGCTGTCCATCAGTACACATATCAGCACGTTGGTCCTTGGACTCAGCATGTTGGCCCTTTTTGTGGACTGTTTGGGATTTTGGCCCACGTGGGCTGTCTGTTCAGTACACACAGGACGTCTGTGGGAGTCCGCCAGCACACACAGCACGTCTGTGCCTGTCCGTCAGCACACACACGACGTCCGTGGCTATCCGTGTGTGTCTGTGGGTGTCTGCCAGCACGCAAAAGACGTTCGTAGCTGTTTGTGGCTGTCCGTCAGCACAAACAGGACGTCCGTGTGTGTCCATCAGCACACACAGGACGTCTGTGTGTGTCCATGTGTGCCATTCCGCATGCACATGACGTCCGTGGCTGTCCATCAGTACACATATCAGCAGCTGGTCCTGGAACTCACACGCTGTCCTTGGACTCACACGCTGTCCCTTCCTGTGGACTGTTTGGGTGATTTTGGCCCACGTGGGCTGTCTGTTCGGTACACACATGACGTCTGTGGCTGTCCATCAGCACACACAGGACGTCCGTGTGTGTCTGTCAGCACACACAGGACATCTGGGGCTCTCCGTGTGTGTCTGTCTGTGTCCGTCAGCACACAAAGGACGTCCGTGGCTGTCCATCAGTACACATATCAGCACGTTGGTCCTTGGAGTCAGCACGCTGGCCCTTCCCGTGGACTGTTTGGGTGATTTTGGCCCACGTGGGCTGTCTGTTCAGTACACACAGGACGTCGGTGGGTGTCTGCCAGCACACCAGGACGTCCGGGGTGTCGGTTCAGTACACATATCAGCTGTTGGTCCTGGACTCAGCACGCTGACCCTCCCGAGGACAGTTCGGGTGATTTTGGCCCACATTGGCTGTCTGTTCAGTACACGTAGGACGTCCGTGGGTGTCCGTCAGCACACACATGACGTCTAAGGCTGTCCGTGTGTGTCTGTGTGTGGCCGTCAGCACACACAAGACGTCTGTGGCTGTCCATCAGTACACATATCAGCACGTTGGTCCTTGGACTCAGCACGTTGACCCTTCCCGTGAACTGTTCGGGTGATTTTGGCCCACGTGGGCTGTCTGGTCAGTACACACAGGACGTCCGTGGGTGTCCGCAAGCACATACATGACAACCGTGGCTGTCCGTGTGTGTCCATGTGTGTTTCGTCTGTGTCCGTCAGCACACATAGGACATCCGTGGTTGTCCATCAGTACACATATCAGCACGTTGGTCCTTGGACTCAGCACACTGGCCCTTCCCGTAGACTGTTTGGGTTATTTTGGCCCACGTGGGCTGTCTGTTCAGTACACACAGGACGTCCGTGGGTGTCCGCCAGCGCACACAGAACGTCTGTGGCTGTCCGTCAGCACACACAGGACGTTCGTGGCTGTCCGTGTGTGTCCGTGTGTGTCTGTGGGAGTCCGCCAGCACACACAGGACGTTCGTAGCTGTCCGTGGCTGTCTGTCAGCACACACAGGACGTCCGTCTGTGTCCGTCAGCACACACAGGACGTCCGTGTGTGTCCATGTGTGCCCGTCAGCACACAAAGGACGTCCGTGGCTGTCCATCAGTACACGTATCAGCACGCTGGCCCTTCCCGTGGATTGTTTGAGTGATTTTGGCCCACTTGGGCTGTCTGTTCAGTACGCACAGGACGTCCGTGTGTGTCCGTCAGCACACACAGGACGTCCGTGACTGTCCGTGTGTGTCCGTGTGTGTCCGTCAGCACACACATAACGTCCGTGGCTGTCCATCAGTACACATATCAGCACATTGGTCCTTGGACTCAGCACGTTGACCCTTCCTGTGGACTGTTCGGGTGATTTTGGCCCTTGTGGGCTGTCTGCTCAGTACACACGGGACGTCCATGGGTGTCCGCCAGCACACACAGGACGTCCGTGGCTGTCCGTGGCTGTCCATCAGTACACATATCAGCACGCTGGTCCTTGGTCTCAGCACGCTCGCCCTTCCAGTGGACTGTTCGGGTGATTTTGGCCCACGTGGGCTGTATGTTCAGTACACACAGGACGTCTGTGGGTGTCCGTCAGCACACACAGGACGTCCATGGGTGTCCGTCACAGACATAGGACGTCTGTGGCTGTCCGTGTGTGTCCGTGTGTGTCCGTCAGCACACACAGGACGTCCGTGGCTGTCCATCAGTACACATATCAGCACGCTGTCCTTTCCCGTGGACTGTTCGGGTGATTTTGGCCGACGTGGGCTGTCTGTTCAGCACACACAGACGTCCGTGGTGTCCGTCAGCACACACAGGACGTCCATGGGTTTCCGTCAGCACACACAGGATGTTCATGGCTGTCCGTGTGTGTCCGTCAGCACCACACAGGATGTCCGTGCTGTCCATCAGTACACATATCAGCACGTTGTTCCTTGGACTCAGCACGCTGACCCTTCTCGTTGGCTGTTCGGGTGATTTTGGCTGTCTGTTTAGTACACGCAGACGTCCGTGGGTGTCCGCCAGCACAAACAGGACGTCCGTTGCTGTCTATGTGTGTCCGTCTGTGTCCGTCAGCACACAGAGGACGTTTGTGGCTGTCCATCAGTACACATATCAGCACGTTGGTCCTTGAACTCAGCACGCTGGCCCTTCCCGTGGACTATTTGGGTGATTTTGGTCCACGTGGGCTGTCTGTTCAGTACACACAGGACATCCGTGGGTGTCTGCCAGCACACACAGGAAGTCTGTGGCTGTCCGTCAGCACACACAGGATGTCCGTGACTGTCCGTGTGTGTCCGTGTGTGTCCGTCAGCACACACAGGACGTCCGTGGGTGTCCGTCAGTACACATATCAGCACATTGGTCCTTGGACTCAGCACGCTGACCCTTCCCGTGGACTGTTCGGGTGATTTTGGCCCACGTGGGCTGTCTGTTCAGTACACACAGGACGTCTGTGGGTGTCCGTCAGCACACACAGGACGTCCGTGTGTGTTTGTCAGCACACACAGGACGTCCGGGGCTGTCCGTGTGTGTCTGTGTGTGTCCGTTAGCACACACAGGACGTTCGTGGCTGTCCATCAGTACACATATCAGCACATTGGTCCTTGGACTCAGCACGTTGACCCTTCCCGTGGACTGTTTGGGTGATTTTGGCGCACGTGGGCTGTCTGGTCAATACACACACGGCCGTGGGTATCCGCCAGCACACACATGACATCTGTGGCTGTCCGTGTGTGTCCGTGTGTGTTCGTCTGTGTCCCGTCAGCAAACATAAGACGTCTGTGGCTGTCCATCAGTACACATATCAGCACGTTGGTCCTTGGACTCAGCATGTTGGCCCTTCCCGTGGACTGTTTGGGTGATTTTGGCCCACGTGGGCTGTCTGTTCAGTACACACAGGACGTCTGTGGGAGTCCGCCAGCACACACAGCACGTCTGTGCCTGTCCGTCAGCACACACACGACGTCCGTGGCTATCCGTGTGTGTATGTGGGTGTCTGCCAGCACGCACAAGACGTCCGTCAGCACAAACAGGACGTCCGTGTGTGTCCGTCAGCACACACAGGACGTCTGTGTGTGTCCATGTGTGCCATTCCGCATGCACATGACGTCCGTGGCTGTCCATCAGTACACATATCAGCACGCTGGTCCTTGGACTCAGCACGCTGTCCCTTCCTGTGGATTGTTTGGGTGATTTTGGCCCACGTGGGCTGTCTGTTCGGTACACACATGACGTCTGTGGCTGTCCATCAGCACACACAGGACGTCCGTGTGTGTCTGTCAGCACACACAGGACATCTGGGGCTGTCCGTGTGTGTCCGTCTGTGTCCGTCAGCACACAAAGGACGTCCGTGGCTGTCCATCAGTACACATATCAGCACGTTGGTCCTTGGAGTCAGCACGCTGGCCCTTCCCGTGGACTGTTTGGGTGATTTTGGCCCACGTGGGCTGTCTGTTCAGTACACGTAGGACGTCCGTGGGTGTCTGCCAGCACACACAGGACGTCCGTGGGTGTCGGTCAGTACACATATCAGCATGTTGGTCCTTGGACTCAGCACGCTGACCCTTCCCGAGGACAGTTCGGGTGATTTTGGCCCACATGGGCTGTCTGTTCAGTACACGTAGGACGTCCGTGGGTGTCCGTCAGCACACACATGACGTCTAAGGCTGTCCGTGTGTGTCTGTGTGTGGCCGTCAGCACACACAAGACGTCTGTGGCTGTCCATCAATACACATATCAGCACGTTGGTCCTTGGACTCAGCACGTTGACCCTTCCCGTGAACTGTTCGGGTGATTTTGGCCCACGTGGGCTGTCTGGTCAGTACACACAGACGTCCGTGGGTGTCCGCAAGCACATACATGACACAACCGTGGCTGTCCGGTGTGTGTCCGTGTGTGTTCGTCTGTGTCCGTCAGCACACATAGACATCCGTGGTTGTCCATCAGTACACATTCAGCACGTTGGTCCTTGGACTCATCACCGGCCCTTCCGTAGACTGTTTGGGTTATTTTGGCCACGTGGGCTGTCTGTTCAGTACACACAGGACGTCCGTGGGTGTCCGCCAGCGCACACAGAACGTCTGTGGCTGTCCGTCAGCACACACAGGACGTCCGTGGCTGTCCGTGTGTGTCCGTGTGTGTCTGTGGGAGTCCGCCAGCACACACAGGACGTTCGTAGCTGTCCGTGGCTGTCTGTCAGCACACACAGGACGTCCGTCTGTGTCCGTCAGCACACACAGGACGTCCGTGTGTGTCCATGTGTGCCCATCAGCACACACATGACGTCTGTGGCTGTCCATCAGTACACATATCAGCACGCTGGCCCTTCCCGTGGACTATTTGGGTGATTTTGGCCCACGTGGGCTGTCTGTTCAGTACACACAGGACATCCGTGGGTGTCTGCCAGCACACACAGGACGTCCGTGGCTGTCAGTGGCTGTTCGTCAGCACACATAGGACGTCCATGACTGTCCGTGTGTGTCCGTGTGTGTCCGTCAGCACACACAGGACGTCCGTGGGTGTCCGTCAGTACACATATCAGCACGTTGGTCCTTGGACTCAGCACGCTGACCCTTCCCGTGGACTGTTTGGGCGATTTTGGCCCATGTGGGCTGTCTGTTCAGTACACATAGGACGTCTGTGGGTGTCCGTCAGCACACACAGGACGTCCGTGTGTGTCCGTCAGCACACACAGGACGTCCGAGGCTGTCCGTGTGTGTCTGTGTGTGTTCGTCAGCACACACAGGACGTCAGGGGCTGTCCGTGTGTGTCTGTGTGTGTCCGTCAGCACACACAGGACGTTCGTCGCTGTCCATCAGTACACATATCAGCATGTTGGTCCTTGGACTCAGCACGTTGACCCTTCCCGTGGACTGTTTTGGTGATTTTGGCCCACGTGGGCTGTCTGGTCAGTACACACAGGACGGTCGTGGGTGTCCACCAGCACACACATGACATCCGTGGCTGTCCGTGTGTGTCCATGTGTGTTCGTCTGTGTCCGTCAGCAAACACAGGACGTCCGTGGCTGTCCATCAGTACACATATCAACACGTTGGTCCTTGGACTCAGCATGCTGGCCCTTCCCGTGGACTGTTTGGGTGATTTTGGCCCACGTGGGCTGTCTGTTCAGTACACACAGGACGTCCGTGGGAGTCCGCCAGCACACACAGCACGTCTGTGCCTGTCTGTGGCTGTCCGATCAGCACACACGGGACGTCCGTGGCTGTCCGTGTGTGTCTGTGGGTGTCCGCCAGCACGCACAGGACGTCCGTCAGCACACACAGGACGTCCGTGGGTGTCCGTCAGCACACACAGGACGTCTGTGGCTGTCCGTGTGTGTCTGTGTGTGTCCGTCAGCACACCAGGACGTCCGTGGCTGTCATCAGTACACATACAGCACGCTGTCCTTTCCCGTGGACGTTCGGGGTGATTTTGGCCGACGTGGGCTGTCTGTTCAGCAAACACAGGACGTCCGTGGGTGTCCGTCAGCACACACAGGACGTCCATGGGTGTCCGTCAGCACACACAGGATGTTCGTGGCTGTCCGTGTGTGTCCGTCAGCACACACAGGATGTCCGTGGCTGTCCATCAGTACACATATCAGCACGTTGTTCCTTGGACTCAGCACGCTGACCCTTCTCGTTGGCTGTTCGGGTGATTTTGGCTGTCTGTTTAGTACACGCAGGATGTCCGTGGGTGTCCGCCAGCACACACAGGACGTCTGTTGCTGTCTATGTGTGTCCGTCTGTGTCCGTCAGCACACAGAGGACGTCTGTGGCTGTCCATCAGTACACATATCAGCACGTTGGTCCTTGAACTCAGCACGCTGGCCCTTCCCGTGGACTACTTGGGTGATTTGCCCACGTGGCTGTCTGTTCAGTACAACACACAACATCCGTGGGTGTCTGCCAGCACACACAGGAAGTCCGTGGCTGTCCGTCAGCACACACAGGATGTCCGTGACTGTCCGTGTGTGTCCGTGTGTGTCCGTCAGCACACACAGGACGTCTTTGGGTGTCCGTCAGTACACATATCAGAACATTGGTCCTTGGACTCAGCACGCTGACCCTTCCCGTGGACTGTTCGGGTGATTTTGGCCTACGTGGGCTGTCTGTTCAGTACACACAGGACGTCTGTGGGTGTCCGTCAGCACACAGGACGTCCGTGTGTGTTCGTCAGCACACACAGGACGTCCGGGGCTGTCCGTGTGTGTCTGTGTGTGTCCGTTAGCACACACAGGACGTTCGTGGCTGTCCATCAGTACACATATCAGCACGTTGGTCCTTGGACTCAGCACGTTGACCTTCCCGTGGACTGTTTGGGTGATTTTGGCGCACGTGGGCTGTCTGGTCAGTACACACACGGCTGTGGGTATCCGCCAGCACACACAGGACATATGTGGCTGTCCGTGTGTGTCCGTGTGTGTTCGTCTGTGTCCCGTCAGCAAACATAAGACGTCTGTGGCTGTCCATCAGTACACATATCAGCACGTTGGTTCTTGGACTCGGCATGTTGGCCCTTCCCGTGGACTGTTTGGGTAATTTTGGCCCACGTGGGCTGTCTGTTCAGTACACACAGGACGTCTGTGGGAGTCCGCCAGCACACACAGCACGTCTGTACCTGTCCGTCAGCACACAGACGACGTCCGTGGCTATCCGTGTGTGTATCTGGGTGTCTGTCAGCACGCACAGGACGTTCGTAGCTGTTTGTCGCTGTCCGTCAGCACAAACAGGACGTCCGTGTGCGTCCGTCAGCACACACAGGACGTCTGAGCACACACAGGACGTCTGTGTGTGTCCATGTGTGCCATTCCGCACGCACAGGACCTCTGTGGCTGTCCATCATTACACATATCAGCACGCTGGTCCTTGGACTCAGCACGCTGTCCCTTCCTGTGGACTGTTTGGGTGATTTTGGCCCACGTGGGCTGTCTGTTCGGTACACACATGACGTCTGTGGCTGTCCATCAGCACACACAGGATGTCCGTGTGTGTCTGTCAGCACACACATGACATCTGGGGCTGTCCATGTGTGTCCGTCTGTGTCCGTCAGCACACAAAGGACGTCCGAGGCTGTCCATCAGTACACATATCAGCACGTTGGTCCTTGGAGTCAGCACGCTGGCCCTTCCCGTGGACTGTTTGGGTGATTTTGGCCCACGTGGGCTGTCTGTTCAGTACACACAGGACGTCCGTGGGTGTCTGCCAGCAGACACAGGACGTCCGTGGGTGTCCGTCAGCACACACAGGACGTCCGTGTGTGTCCGTCAGCACACACAGGACGTCCGTGTGTGTCCGTCAGCACACACATGACGTCCAAGGCTGTCCGTGTGTGTCTGTGTGTGGCCGTCAGCACACACAAGACGTCTGTGGCTATCCATCAGTACACATATCAGCACGTTGGTCCTTGGAATCAGCATGTTGACCCTTCCCGTGAACTGTTCGGGTGATTTTGGCCCACGTGGGCTGTCTGGTCAGTACACACAGGACGTCCATGGGTGTCCGCAAGCACATACAGGACAACCGTGGCAGTCCGTGTGTGTCCGTGTATGTTCGTCTGTGTCCGTCAGCACACATAGGACATCCGTGGTTGTCCATCAGTACACATATCAGCACGTTGGTCCTTGGACTCAGCACACTGGCCCTTCCTGTAGACTGGTTAGGTGATTTTGGCCCACGTAGGCTGTCTGTTCAGTACACACAGGACGTCCGTGGGTGTCCGCCAGCGCACACAGCACGTCTGTGGCTGTCCATCAGAACACACAGGACATCTGTGGCTGTCCGTGTGTGTCCGTGTGTGTCTGTGGGAGTCCGCCAGCACACACAGGACGTTCGTAGCTGTCCGTGGCTGTCTGTCAGCACACACAGGACGTCTGTCTGTGTCCGTCAGCACACACAGGACGTCCGTGTGTGTCCATGTGTGCCCGTCAGCACACACATGACGTCCGTGGCTGTCCATCAGTACACATATCAGCACACTGGCCCTTCCCGTGGACTGTGGGTGATTTTGGCCCACGTGGGCTGTCTGGTCAGTACACCCAGGATGGCCGTGGGTGTCCGCCAGCACACACATGACATCCGTGGCTGTCCGTGTGTGTCTGTGTGTGTTCGTCTGTGTCCGTCAGCAAACACAGGACGTCCGTGGCTGTCCATCAGTACACATATCAGCACGTTGGTCCTTGGACTCAGCATGCTGGCCCTTCCCGTGGACTGATTGGGTGATTTTGGCCCACGTGGGCTGTCTGTTCAGTACACACAGGACGTCCGTGGGAGTCCGCCAGCACACACAGCACGTCTGTGCCTGTCTGTGGCTGTCCGTCAGCACACACGGGACGTCCGTGGCTGTCCGTGTGTGTCTGTGGGTGTCCGCCAGCACGCACAGGACGTTCGTAGCTGTCTGTGGCTGTCCGTCAGCACACACAGGACGTCTGTGTGTGTCCGTCAGCACACAAAGGATGTCTGTGTGTGTCCATGTGTGCCATTCCGCACACACAGAACGTTCGTGGCTGTCCATCAGTACACATATCAGCACGCTGGTCCTTGGACTCAGCACGCTGTCCCTTCCTGTGGACTGTTTGGGTGATTTTGGCCCACGTGGGCTGTCTGTTCGGTACACACATGACGTCTGTAGGTGTCCGTCAGCACACACATGACGTCCGTGTGTGTCTGTCAGCACACACAGGACATCTGGGGCTGTCCGTGTGTGTCCGTGTGTGTCCATCAGCACACACAGGACGTACGTGGCAGTCCATCAGTACACATATCAACACTTTGGTCCTTGGACTCAGCACGCTGACCCTTCCCGCGGAGTGTTCGGGTGATTTTGGCCTTCGTGGGCTGTGTGTTCAGTACACACAGGACGTCCGTGGGTGTCTACCAGCACACACAGTACTTCCGTGGCTGTCTGTGTGCGTCCGTGTGTGTCCGTCTGTGTCCGTCAGCACACAAAGGACGTCCGTGGCTGTCCATCAGTACACATATCAGCACGCTGGTCCTTGGACTCAGCACGCTGGCCCTTCCCGTGGACTGTTTGAGTGATTTTGGCCCACGTGGTCTGTCTGTTCAGTACACACATGACGTCTGTGGGTGTCCGTCAGCACACAGAGGACGTCCGTGTGTGTCCGTCAGCACACACAGGACGTCCGGGTTGTCCGTGTGTGTCTGTGTGTGTTCGTCAGCACACACAGGACGTCCGTGGCTGTCCATCAGTACACATATCAGCACGTTGGTCCTTGGACTCAGCACGTTGACCCTTCCCGTGGACTGTTCGTGTGATTTTGGCCCACGTGGCCTGTCTGGTCAGTACACACAGGACGGCCGTGGGTGTCCGCCAGCACACACAGGACATCCGTGGCTGTCCGTGTGTGTCCGTGTATGTTCGTCTATGTCCGTCAGCACACACAGGACGTCCGTGGCTGTCCATCAGTACACATATAAGCACGTTGGTCCTTGGACTCAGCATGCTGGCCCTTCCCGTGAACTGTTTGGGTGATTTTGGCCCACGTGGGCTGTCTGTTCAGTACACACATGATGTCCGTGGGAGTCCGCCAGTGCACACAGCACGTCTGTGGCTGTCTGTCAGCACACATAGGACATCTGTTGCTGTCCGTGTGTGTCTGTGTGTGTCTGTGGGTGTCCGCCAGCACACACAGGACATTCGTAGCTGTCTGTGGCTTTCCGTCAGCACACACAGGACGTCTGTGTGTGTCCGTCAGCACGCACAGGACGTCTGTGGCTGTCCATCAGTACACATATCAGCACGCTGGTCCTTGGACTCAGCACGCTGGCCCTTCCCGTGGACTGCTTGAGTGATTTTGGCCCACGTGGTCTGTCTGTTCAGTACACACATGACGTCTGTGGGTGTCTGTCAGCACACACAGGACGTCCGTGTGTGTCCGTCAGCACACACAGGACATCCGGGGCTTTCCGTGTGTGTCCGTGTGTGTCCATCAGCACACACATGACGTCCGTGGCTGTCCATCAGTACACATATCAACACGTTGGTCCTTGGACTTAGCACGCTGACCCTTCCCGTGGACTGTTCGGGTGATTTTGGCGCTCGTGGGCTGTCTGTTCAGTACATACAGGACGTCCGTGGGTGTCTGCCAGAATACACAATACGTCCGTGGCTGTCTATGTGCGTCCGTGTGTGTCCGTCTGTGTCCGTCCAAACACAAAGGACGTCCATGGCTGTCCATCAGTACACATATCAGCACGTTGGTCCTTGGAGTCAGCATGCTGGCCCTTCCCGTGGACTGTTTGGGTGATTTTGGCCCACGTGGGCTGTCTGTTCAGTACACACAGGACGTCCGTGGGTTTCCCCCAGCACACACAGGACGTCCGTGGGTGTCCGTCAGTACACATATCAGCACGTTGGTCCTTGTACTCAGCACGCTGACCCTTCCCGTGGACTGTTCGGGTGATTTTGGCCCACGTGGGCTGTCTGTTCAGTACACACAGGACGTCCGTGGGTGTCCGTCAGCACATACAGGACGTCCGTGTGTGTGTCTGTCAGCACACACATGACGTCCGTGTGTGTCCGTCAGCACACACAGGACGTCTGTGGCTGTCCATCAGTACACATATCAGCACGTTCGTCCTTGGACTCAGCACGTTGACCCTTCCCGTGAACTGTTCGGGTGATTTTGGCCCACTTGGGCTGTCTGGTCAGAACATACAGGACGTCCATGGGTGTCCGCCAGCACACACAGGACATCCGTGGCTGTCCGTGTGTGTCCGTGTGTGTTCGTCTGTGTCCGTCAGCACACATAGAACATCCGTGGCTGTCCATCAGTACACATATCAGCACGTTGGTCCTTGGACTCAGCACACTGGCCCTTCCCGTGGACTGTTTGGGTGATTTAGGCCCACGTGCGCTGTATGTTCAGTACACACAGGACGTCTGTGGGTGTCCGCCAGCGCACACAGCATGTCTGTGGCTGTCCGTGGCTCTCTGTCAGCACACATAGGACGTCTGTGGCTGTCCGTGTGTGTCCGTGTGTGTCTGTGTGTGTCCGCCAGAACACACAGGACGTTCGTAGCTGTCTATGGCTGTCCGTCAGCACACACAGGACGTCCGTGGCTGTCCATCAGTACACATATCAACACGTTGGTCCTTGGACTTAGCACGCTGACCCTTCCCGTGGACTGTTCGGGTGATTTGGCCCTCGTGGGCCGTCTGTTCAGTACACACAGGACGTCCGTGGGTGTCTGCCAGCACACACAGTACGTCTGTGGCTGTCTGTGTGCATCCGTGTGTGTCCGTCTGTGTCCGTCCGCACACAAAGGCCGTTCGTGGCTGTCCATCAGTACACTTATCAGCACGTTGGTCCTTGGAGTCAGCATGCTGGCCCTTCCCGTGGATTGTTTGGGTGATTTTGGCCCACGTGGGCTGTCTGTTCAGTACACACAGGACGTCCGTGGGTGACCGTCAGTACACATATCAGCACGTTGGTCCTTGGACTCAGCACGCTGACCCTTCCCGTGGACTGTTCGGGTGATTTTGGCCCACGTGGGCTGTCTGTTCAGTACACACAGGACGTCCGTGGGTGTCCGTCAGCACACACAGGACGTCCGTGGGTGCCGTCAGTACACATATCAGCACGTTGGTCCTTGGACTCAGCACGCTGACCCTTCCCGTGGACTGTTCGGGTGATTTGGGCCCACGTGGGCTGTCTGTTCAGTACACACAGGACGTCCGTGGGTGTCCATCAGCACACACAGGACGTCCGTGTGTGTGTCCCTCAGCACACACAGGACGTCCGTGTGTGTCCGTCAGCACACACAGGACGTCCGTGGCTGTCCATCAGTACACATATCAGCACGTTCGTCCTTGGACTCAGCACGTTGACCCTTCCTGTGAACTGTTTGGGTGATTTTGGCCCACGTGGGCTGTCTGGTCAGTACATACAGGACGTCCGTGGGTGTCTACCAGCACACACAGGACATCCGTGGCTGTCCGTGTGTGTCCGTGTGTGTTCGTCTGTGTCCGTCAGCACACATAGGACATCTGTGGCTGTCCATCAGTACACATATCAGCACGTTGGTCCTTGGACTCAGCACACTGGCCCTTTCCGTGGACTGTTTGGGTGATTTAGGCCCACGTGGGCTGTATCTTCAGTACACACAGGACGTCCGTGGGTGTCCACCAGCGCACACAACACGTCTGTGGCTATCCGTTGCTGTCCGTCAGCACACATAGGACGTCTGTGGCTGTCCGTGTGTGTCCGTGTGTGTCCGTGGCTGTCCGCCAGCACACACAGGATGTCTGTGTGTGTCCGTCAGCAAACACAGGACGTCCATGTGTGTCCATGTGTGCCCGTCAGCACACACAGGACGTCCGTGGCTGTCCATCAGTACACATATCAGCACGCTGGTCCTTGGACTCAGCACGTTGGCCCTTCCCGTGGACTGTTTGAGTGATTTTAGGCCCACGTGGGCTGTCTGTTCAGTACACACATGACGTCTGTGGGTGTCCGTCAGCACACACAGGACGTCCGTGTGTGTCCGTCAGCACACAGGACATCTGGGTTTGTCCGTGTGTGTCCGTCAGCACACACATGACGTACGTGGCTGTCCATCAGTACACATATCAACACGTTGGTCCTTGGACTTAGCACGCTGACCCTTCCCGTGGACTGTTCGGGTGATTTGGCCCTCGTGGGCCGTCTGTTCAGTACACACAGGACGTCCGTGGGTGTCTGCCAGCACACACAGTACGTCTGTGGCTGTCTGTGTGCATCCGTGTGTGTCCGTCTGTGTCCGTCCGCACACAAAGGACGTTCGTGGCTGTCCATCAGTACACATATCAGCACGTTGGTCCTTGGAGTCAGCATGCTGGCCCTTCCCGTGGATTGTTTGGGTGATTTTGGCCCACGTGGGCTGTCTGTTCAGTACACACAGGACGTCCGTGGGTGACTGTCAGTACACATATCAGCACGTTGGTCCTTGGACTCAGCACGCTGACCCTTCCCGTGGACTGTTCGGGTGATTTTGGCCCACGTGGGCTGTCTGTTCAGTACACACAGGACGTCCGTGGGTGTCCGTCAGCACACACAGGACGTCCGTGGGTGCCGTCAGTACACATATCAGCACGTTGGTCCTTGGACTCAGCACGCTGACCCTTCCCGTGGACTGTTCGGGTGATTTGGGCCCACGTGGGCTGTCTGTTCAGTACACACAGGACGTCCGTGGGTGTCCGTCAGCACACACAGGACGTCCGTGTGTGTGTCCCTCAGCACACACAGGACGTCCGTGTGTGTCCGTCAGCACACACAGGACGTCCGTGGCTGTCCATCAGTACACATATCAGCACGTTCGTCCTTGGACTCAGCACGTTGACCCTTCCTGTGAACTGTTTGGGTGATTTTGGCCCACGTGGGCTGTCTGGTCAGTACATACAGGACGTCCGTGGGTGTCTACCAGCACACACAGGACATCCGTGGCTGTCCGTGTGTGTTCGTGTGTGTTCGTCTGTGTCCGTCAGCACACATAGGACATCTGTGGCTGTCCATCAGTACACATATCAGCACGTTGGTCCTTCGACTCAGCACACTGGCCCTTTCCGTGGACTGTTTGGGTGATTTAGGCCCACGTGGGCTGTATCTTCAGTACACACAGGACGTCCGTGGGTGTCCACCAGCGCACACAACACGTCTGTGGCTATCCGTTGCTGTCCGTCAGCACACATAGGACGTCTGTGGCTGTCCGTGTGTGTCCGTGGCTGTAAGACCCGATCCTGGATTCCTCAATCCAACCAGACCGCGGCCTCACTAAACAACACAACCAGTTCCATGTTTCATATTCAAGTTCAAGTGTTAAATAATTCTAAGTCTTTTCAGTTTTGGAGGTTCCAACGTTCACACTTAAACATCAAGCAACAACTAATGCAAATAGATATTTCATAGATATTACCAAGTTCATACATCATTCATCATCCTAATAAATAGAATACACACTAGAATCGCATAAGTTCACAAGTTGCACAATAGGCTACAATAATCACACAATTTTCAGAAATCAACCCAATCACCACACATCTTCCCATGGCCGCGTCCTCATGGTGCTTTTCCCTTACCACGGTCCATTTCTGGTCCTGGATCCAACACAAACAAACACCACAATCGCAAAGTTAGATTACAAAACAAAGCATCAATCACATTGCATGGTCGGATCCAATCTAATCAAGAACAATCATCAAAATGTCAAATTCTGACCCCTCTAAAAAGAGATCCAAATACCAAATAAATTCATGAAAACTCATGATAATTCAGAAGAAAAATATTCCCATAATCAGATTCAAAAGAATCGGCTCAGTCATAGTGATCTCGGCCATGAACAGCCCACACAAGAACAAGGGACTTTCATGGGGATTTGATCAGGCCAAGGCCTTAAGATCAATGGATCCTTCCCTGTAACATCATAAAACAATCCATAGCACAAACATATAAAAGAACAGAGTAGAAGAAGTCAGAGTAAGGAGTGGCCAATCGATCCAAACCGGCCAGGCTCACACGGCCATCATCCGCGGCCTTGTCGGTTACTCTTGGCCACACCTCTCACCTTAGGAGTTCGGTCTCCAGGGCGACTTCCTTCTCTTTCTCCTTTGCCTTCTCCTTGTCTTTCTGTCTCAAATCCATTCTCTTGATCACACGCCCAAACACACCAGGAACACTCAAGAGCAAATCTCTTGATCAAATCGGCCAATCCAAGGTTTGTGTCTCTCTTTCTCTCTTGAATTCTCTGTGTTTCTCTCTGTGTCTAGTTGAGTAAAAATCGACCGTCTGCAGAAATGAGGGGAGAAGACGATTTAAACTGTCCCCAACCGCCTGGGCGAACAGTTACCAACCAATCACATCCCTTCTTCCCAAAATGCCCCATAACCGCCCCATAACTGCCCATTGGCGGTTTCTCCCCTTTTCTTCCTTTGGCAAATCGATCACTGAGCCTCAGCTCACACTCTGGAAGTTTGCCCACTCCCTGTCCCAAGCCTAGACCCATTTGGTCGAACCGTCCTGCACCCGGACCATCGGCTCGCCCAGTAACCGTTCCGGACTCGCCCACACTGATCCGAACCAAAACGCACCGTTCACCGGATTGAGCTGACCTCTAGCTGTTCCCAGCTGAGTGAGCTAGTTCTCCAGCTCCTGTGAGCTGAACAGATCTTGGTGAACTGAATACCAGCTGAACCGAGCTGATTGAACTCAAACCAACACTCGTCCAGCTGCCTAAACACTCACCCAGCTCCTTTACCCTTGTTTCCATCGTATCCTGTTAAGTCTCAATGACTGATGCCTTAACCTTCATTCAGGGCCATGATACGCTTGTCTTAAGGTCTAGTGACCTGACTGGTGCGTCTCCCCGCACCATGGCCGTCCGGCCGATCCTATCTAGGATCGGGGACATGACAAGTCTCCCCCACTAACTGGGATTCGTCCTCGAATCCATGTTAAGTGTTTTCCTCAGGAAGAAAATTGTCTATACCAATCTGGATACATAGCTTTCATTTTTGCTTCTGTTTCCCAATGATGAGGTCTTTACCATTGTAATCCCACACCACTTTGATCATGGGGACTGTCTTCTTTCTCATAGCTTTCTCTGACCGATCCACAATCCGAACCGGCAAAGTTTCCAAAGTCAGGTCCTTACCAAGGTCAGTAGGAACCTCGGGCAAGACAATGTCTTGTTCAGACAAGCATTTCTGGAGTTGGGATACATGGACACATTGTGGTATGCATCCATTGCTGATGGCAAGTCCAACTTGTATGCCACTGCACCCACTCTCTCTATGTTTCTGAATGGACCCAAGTACTAGGATCCAGTTTCTTTCGTCCAGAAACCCTGGTTCTTACCCTTAAAGTAATCATCTTGAGATACACCAGGTCATTGAACCTCAAACTCAAGATGTTTTCTACGCTTGTCTGCATAGCTCTTTTGGCGGTCCTGCGCCTCTTTCATTTTCTCTTTGACCATCCTGATTTTCTCAGTGGTCTGTTCTACAATCTCAGGACCCAACATGCTACGCTCCCCCACTTGGGTCCAGCATAGGGGTGTCCTGCACGGCCTACCATACAAAGCCTCATATGGCGACATACCAATGCTTGTATGGAAGCTGTTGTATAAAGCAAATTCCACTAAGGGTAAGTGTTTTTCCCAAGACTCTCCCCAATCTAACCACACATGCCCTTAGCATATCTCCAAGGTTTGGATTGTCCTTTCAGACTGCCCATCCGTTTGAGGATGATAAGATGTGCTCATATTCACTCTGGTTCCCAAGGCCTTTTGGAAAGCCTGCCAGAAATAAGATGTAAATCTTGTAAATCTTGGATCCCTATCCGAGACAATGCTTGCTGGAACACCATGCAACCTCACTATCTCG
>NW_022610910.1:0-25884 GCF_000309985.2 Brassica rapa
TACAAGTGTTATAATCCAGACACAAGAAGGGTGCTGGTATCAAGGGAGGTGAAGTTGGTTTGAAGAGAGAGGATATTTATGACGAGCAAAACAAAGAAGACTTGAAGGATCTTACCTCGGAGAGAGCACTACCTTGCGGATCATCTTAGAAAGTATTGGGGTCAAGGTGAGACAAGATCAGCAAGGACTTGGCAGTAACCCCAGGATCTCAACCCCAAATGGTGGACGTTCAGCAGCTCCCACTTCTGATCATGGGGGGGAAAGGAGTGAACCAGAGACAACTCAAGAGAGTAGTGGTGCATCTGGTATGCATGATCAAGATGTGGAAGTAAGTGAACAGGAAGATGGGCTGAACCAAGTCAGCTAGGAGAAGAAGAGGCAGTTGAAGTGTCTACTTCTGTACCACAAAAAGTGGAGAAGAATCACAAGTGGAAGTAGAAACCAGCATTGAGAAGAAGCACACGGATTAGGAGAGATGCTTCCAAACTGGGTAAGCACGAGAGTGTACTACAATGCCCAGGGCTGTGGAGCATCCTTCTCAAGCTGTGTGTTCTTTGCTCAATACCCTGAAGAACATTGTGCTTTTATGGTAACTTGGATGAGAACTACATACCAAGAAGCTATGAAGAGGCAATGATGGATAAAGAATGGAAGGAATCAGTTGGAGCTGAGGCAGGAGCTATGATCAAGAATGATACATGGTATGAGAGTGAGTTACCAAAAGGAAGAAGGCGTGTGACTAGTAGATGGATCTTCACAATCAAGTATAAGGCTGATGGAAAGGTGGAGAGGAAGAAGTCAAGATTGGTTGCAAGAGGCTTTACTCAAACTTATGGAGAAGATTACATTGAGACCTTTGCACCAGTAGCTAAACTACACACAATCCGGATTGTCTTAAGCTTAGCTGTGAACCTTGGATGGGGCTTATGGCAAATGGATGTGAAGAATGCATTTCTACAAGGAGAGCTGGAGGATGAAGTGTATAATGCATCCACCTCCAGGCTTGGAACACTTAGTGAAGAGAGGGAATGTGTTGAGACTGAAGAAAGCTATCTATTGTTGACATGAAGCAATAAAGAGAGGAGAATGAAGTAAGAAGCAAGAGGGGAACAATTACATCCGGATCAAGCAATCACTCAACTTACCTTGCTAGACAAGTCTGTCCGTACAAGACAACCCTAACTTGGAGTGCAAGACATAAGAGTGACTGATGTAGAAGAGAAGAAGGCAAGAAGAATGTTTGGAATCGCCTAAGGGAAGTGGGGAACCGTTGAGAGTGCAGGTCACGGGTCTGGTTAAGGATTCAAAGTCTTCCCACCCGTTAGGACCTGTCACTATCCAGGACCACTTTGCCCATCTCTCCTCTGTCTTAACTTCTTTGTTTATTGTTTCCTTAATGTCGACATCTTGCTGTATGAATTCTATAAATGGGTTGTTCCCATAAACAAATCATTCAAGGGAAAAGAGTTCTCTATTATCTCTTTGTCAATCTCTCTCTCTCTCTCTCACGGTTCAACCTAGTTCTTCTCTAATCTCTTCACAAATCTTCCTTAAACTCTCACATAAATCCTATAAAACTCTCATGGTATCAGAGCTGCTGTGCTCTTGAGACCTAAATCTCTTTTTCTTCCGCGAACTCTCTGTGTTTTATTTCTATTTTGGCAAAGTTCATCCTGTTCTTGAGGTGTTCTTCAATCTCATTTCCAGAATTTGCCAAAGTAGCAAAGTTCATCCAAAACTTTCGTTTCTCTTTCTCTCTTGATGGATACCTCCGAGAACCCAAAGATGGTAATGATACCAGTTACTCTCAAGGGTCCTAACTACCTGACATGGGCAAGACTTGCCAAAACAGCTCTCGGAGGCAGAGGTCTTTGGGAGATTGTTGAAGAAGGCCGCCCCACCAAGAAGACTGTCCTAGGAGAGGATGGCAAAGAAGTGGTGGTTGCGGATGCTGGGGATAAGAAGAAAGGTCAGGAGGACCTCATGGTGTTGTCTATCATCCAGAATAGCCTCGCCCCTTCTCTCCAAGAGGCTTATGCATTCTGTGAAACTTCCAAGGAGCTGTGGGATACTCTCAAGAAGGTGTATGCCAACAAATCCAACATCAGCAAGGTGTATGAAGTAAAAGGAGCAATCAATTCTCTAAGTCAAGAGGACACAGACTTTGATGCTCATTTTGGGAAGTTCCGGTCTCTATGGCTGAGCTAGAGATGCTCAGACCCGCAACAGTTGATCCGGATGTTCTACATGAAAGAAGGGAGCAAGATAAGGTCTTTGCCTTGCTGCTCACTCTCAACCCAGGGTATGATGACCTTATTAGGCACATACTGAGGAACAAGGAGCTTCCATCTCTAGATGAAGTGTGTGCTGAGATTCAGAAGGAGCACGGCTCAGTGGGTCTCTTTAAGAGAAAGGGAGAGCTAGTGATGGCCAATCAAGCTGAAGGAGCCGAGAGCAAACCTGCCGGAGTAGCCAACAAAGGGTACTACAAGCCGGAGGAAAAGAAAGTGTGGGTGTGTGATCATTGCAAGAGGAAGGGTCACGGCAAGGACAAGTGCTGGATACTTCACCCACACCTCAAACCGGCTAAGTTCAAGACTGATGGTCGGGCAAACTACTCAGGTGATGTAGGAGAAGCTTCCACGGCCTACCGCACTCATGAGGGCAAGGGAAACCAGGATGAGTCCATCAAGAAATCTGACATTGAGGCACTCATCAAAGCTCTCAAGGAGTCTGGTAAAACTCTTGGTTCCTCCCTTAGTGCATCATATCAATTGCCTAGGAGTTTATTCACGGCGTTTCAAGTTGCTCATGAATCTGATAGAGTTAAACCCTTAGTCATAGACTCAGGAGCCTCTCATCACATGATTAGTGATTTAAATTTGATTAAAAATATCACTCCTGCAGTAGGAATGTTTATGATAGCTGATGGTAACAGGTTCCAATTAAAGGCATAGGGGAACTTAAATTATTTGAGAAAGAATCCAAAGCTTTCTACATGCCTAGTTTCACTTCTAATCTATTATCTGTGAAAAGGGTGACCAATGACTTGAATTGCAATGTTATATTTACGCCTGATGATGTCTACTTTCAGGATATTGACTCATGTAGGTTGCTTGGCAAGGGTGAGCAAGGGAAACCTGTAGTGGACCTTAGAAGACACTAAGCTTGCATCCGATCTATCTGTTGCTTTCAATTCAAGTTTTAATTTCCCTAAAGATGTAATGTGGCATGCTAGATTAGGACATCCTCATTCTCGTGCCTTGAACATCATGTTGCCTAGTATTTCATTCCAGCAAGATTGTGAAGCTTGTATCTTAGGAAAACATTGCAAAACTGTATTTCCCAAGTCTAGTACAATCTATGAACACTGCTTTGATTTAATCCACTCGGATGTATGGACAGCTCCATGTCTTTCTAGAGAACATCACAAGTATTTTGTGACCTTTATTGATGAGAAATCCAAGTACACATGGATCACTCTCTTACAATCAAAGGATAGGGTCTTAGATGCATTTATAAACTTTGAAACATATGTCTCTAACCATTATAATGCCAAAGTTAAGATTTTGAGATCAGATAATGGAGGAGAGTACACCAGCAATGCATTCAAAGCTCATCTAGCCAAACAAGGTGTGATTCATCAAACCAGCTGTCCATACACTCCCCAACAAAATGGTGTGGCCGAGAGGAAGAACAGGCATCTCATGGAGGTCACTAGGAGCATGATGTTCCATACTAGTGTCCCAAAGAGCTTTTGGGGTGATGCGGTCCTAACTGCATGCTACCTGATCAACCGCAGATTCCTACCAGAGTTCTACAAGACTGCTCTCCATTTGAGGTATTGAACAAAGCTAAACCATCTATTGATCATATGCGTGTGTTTGGGTGCCTTTGTTTTGTTTTGAAACCAGGAGAACTGAGGAACAAACTGGAGGCTAAGAGCACAAGAGCTATGTTCATTGGGTATTCACCAAACCAGAAGGGCTATAAGTGCTATGAACCAGAGACTAGGAGAGTCTTGGTATCTAGAGATGTGAAGTTTGTAGAAACCAGAGGGTACTACAACAACAAGGATTGGAATGAGCTGGAGAACTTGTCTCAATCCGCATCAGATAGAGCAGCCAATCTCAGACAAGTCATGAGGAGACTTGGGGTCAGCTTACCTATGGAAGAGCCGGGACAAGCAGGATCAGATAATGTGGGAGGATCAAGCCGGTCTGAAGAGCAAACCGAGACAACTACAGATGAAGTTGAGATCCAAGAAGCTGCTCCCCTTGATCCTGAGGGGGGAAATCAGGGTGAACCACCTGTATCTGAGGAAGTTCATGATCAAGAAGAGCACCATGACCAAGAGGAGGAAGTGGAGGATCAGAATCAGAACTTGGAAGGTGGAGAAGGCACTCAGAATGAAAATGATCAGCCAGTACTTAGGAGAAGTACTAGGATCAAGAAGCCGGCTTCAAACTGGAACAACACCAGAGTCTACTTCAATGCAGAGGCAGTAGCTCACCCACCCAGTGGCGTGTGCTCCCTAGCTCACTATCCAGAAGAACATCAAGCCTTTGTGGGCTCATTGGATCAGGAATGGATACCAAGAACATATGCAGAAGCTATGGAAGATGATGAATGGAGGGATCAGTGAATGATGAAATGGGAGCCATGGAGAGGAACAACACCTGGTATGAGACAGAGCTTCCAAAAGGAAAGAAAGCCGTGACCAGCAGACTCATACACACTATCAAGTATCTTGCAAATGGAAAGCCAGAAAGAAAAAGACCAGATTGGTAGCAAGAGGATACACACAAGTTTATGGAGAAGACTATCTAGACACCTTTGCACCAGTGGCCAAGCTTCACACAATCCGGATTATCCTTTCATTGGCAGTAAATCAAGAGTGGGATCTTTGGCAAATGGATGTGAAGAATGCCTTCTTGCAAGGTGAACTAGAAGATGAGGTATATATGAGACCACCGCCGGGAATGGAAGAGATGGTGAAACCAGGGATGTACTCAGACTCAGAAAAGCCATATATGGTTTGAAACAATCACCAAGAGCTTGGTATCACAAGCTGAGCACTACACTGAATGGGAGAGGCTTTGTGAAGTCTCAAGCGGATCACACACTCTTCACTCTCACCAGCAAGCAAGGGATTGTTGTGATTCTAGTCTATGTGGATGATATCATCATCACTGGTTGTGACAAGGAGGGGATCAGTTTCAACCAAGACCTTTCTTAAAGCCGCATTTGATATCAAAGACCTAGGAGAACTGAAGTACTTCCTCGGCATTGAGATGTGCAGATCAAAGGAAGGATTGTTCATGTCCCAAAGAAAGTATACCCTGGACATCTTAAAGGAGGCAGGAGATCTTGGAGGAAGACAAGCCAAGACACCACTTGAAGAAGGTTACAAGGTATTGCGAGAGGGGGAGTATGAAGATACTCCATTTGAAGATGTCAAACAATATAGACGGATGGTTGGGAAGCTGATCTATCTAACCATCACTCGGCCAGATGTGTGCTTTGCAGTTAATCAAGTAAGCCAACATATGCAAACTCCCAAGGTTCATCACTGGAACATGGTGGAGAGGATACTAAGATACTTGAGAGAGGCACCAGGTCAGGGTGTATGGATGGCTTGCAACAAGAACACTGAGGTGATAGGATACTGTGATGCAGATTGGGCTGGGGACAGAATAGACAGAAGATCAACCACCGGCTATTGTACATTCATTGGAGGAAATCTGGTCACTTGGAAGAGCAAGAAACAGAAGGTAGTGTCTTGCTCTAGTGCAGAAGCAGAGTACAGATCAATGAGGAAGCTAACCAGTGAGCTTATCTGGATAAAAGGGCTTCTAGGCGACTTGGGAATTGAGATCAAAACTCCCATGACCATGCATTGTGACAACCAAGCCGCAATACACATTGCATCCAACTCAGTCTTCCATGAGAGGACAAAACACATAGAAGTGGACTGCCACAAGGTAAGACAAGCAGTAGAGCAGCAAGTGATTCTCCCATGTATACAAGAAGTGAGGATCAGCTGGCTGACATCTTCACCAAGGCGGCCAGTAGCAAAGTTTGTGAGTCCATTCTTCCAAGACTTGGACTCATAAACCTCCCATGTCAATAATCCCCTCACCATGGAGTATTCTACTCTTTTTCCTTTGCTTGGTTTTTATCCCAAGTGGTTTTTCCAAGTAAAGGTTTTAATGAGGGAATGCTTCATGGTTTTCCAAGCTTGACAATCACCACTGTCAAGCTTGAGGGGGAGTGTTGACATGAAGCAATAAAGAGAGGAGAATGAAGTAAGAAGCAAGAGGGGAACAATTACATCCGATCAAGCAATCACTCAACTTACCTTGCTAGACAAGTCTGTCCGTACAAGACAACCCTAACTTGGAGTGCAAGACATAAGAGTGACTGATGTAGAGAGAAGAAGGCAAGAAGAATGTTTGGAATCGCCTAAGGGAAGTGGGGAACCGTTGAGAGTGCAGGTCACGGGTCTGGTTAAGGATTCAAAGTCTTCCCACCCGTTAGGACCTGTCACTATCCAGGACCACTTTGCCCATCTCTCCTCTGTCTTAACTTCTTTGTTTATTGTTTCCTTAATGTCGACATCTTGCTGTATGAATTCTATAAATGGGTTGTTCCCATAAACAAATCATTCAAGGGAAAAGAGTTCTCTATTATTCTCTTTGTCAATCTCTCTCTCTCTCTCACGGTTCAACCTAGTTCTTCTCTAATCTCTTCACAAATCTTCCTTAAACTCTCACATAAATCCTATAAAACTCTCATCTATGGACTGAAGCAATCACCAAGAGCTTGGTACAACAAGCTGAGTACTACTCTGAATGGCCGAGGCTTCAAGAAGTCTGAACTAGACCACACCCTCTTCACTCTCACTACTTCCTCAGGTATGATTGCACTCGTTGTGTATGTTGATGATATCATTATCACAGGAAGTGATAAGGAAGGTATCATAGCAACCAAGGAGTTCCTTAAGTCCATGTTTGAGATTAAAGACTTGGGAGAAATGAAATACTTTCTTGGAATTGAGATATGTAGATCCAAGGAAGGTTTTTCATGTCCCAAAGGAGTATACACTTGATCTTTTGAAAGGTGCAGGTGCTTATGGAGGCAAGACAGCAAGGATGCCTATGGAGGATGGCTACAAAGTCCCACGAGAGGGGGAGATTGAAGACAGCAAACCTTATCAGGATCCTAAACTCTATAGAAAGCTAGTTGGTAAATTGATTTACCTTACAATAACTAGGCCTGACATTTGCTTTGCTGTGAATCAGGTGAGTCAACACATGCAAGTGCCTAAGGAACATCATTGGCGCATGGTGGAGAGGATCTTGATGTATCTCAACGGCTCACCTGATCAAGGAGTATGGATGGGTTGCAATGGGAGCACTGAAGTGGTGGATACTGTGATGCGGATTGGGCTGGTGATAGAGCAGACAGGAGATCAACCACAGGCTATTGCACATTCATTGGAGGCAACTTGGTTACTTGGAAGAGTAAGAAGCAGAAGGTGGTGTCTTGCTCAAGTGCAGAAGCTGAGTATAGAGCTATGCTGAAGCTGACCAACGAGCTGGTGTGGATCAAGGGCATCTTGAAGCATTTGGAGATTGATCAAGCCACGCCAATGACAATGCATTGTGATAACCAAGCTGCCCATCCACATTGCCTCCAACTCGGTGTTCCATGAGAGAACCAAGCACATTGAAGTGATTGTCACAAGGTGAGGCAGATGATCATCTTAGGAGTCATCTTGCCATGCTCAACAAGAAGTGAAGATCAGTTAGCGGATGTGTTCACCAAGGCTGCAAGACAGAAGACAATGGAGTCCATTCACATCAGGTTGGGCCTCATTGATCTTGGGAAGAGAAGGAGCTGATCCCCTTTGGCTGTGAGGTCTTTACTCTTTTTCCCTTATCAAGGTTTTATCCCAATGGGTTTTCCTGGTAAGGTTTTTTAATGAGGAAGATCTCATGGCTGTCCAAGCTTAGGCTTTCACAAAGCTAAGCTTGAGGGGGAGTGTTAAGTTAGGAGATGATTAAGTGAGAAGCATGAAGGGATTAGAGAAGTGAGAGGAGATGAGACATGAAGGAGTTAGGATGGACTTGGAGGAATGGACCGTACAAGGCCGTACATTCCGTACAAGGCCGTACATGATGGTAACTATAAGTTTCCCGAGTAACTCATCCAGATGAAGCAAGCCGCGGGTAAAGTCTTGGAACTTATCTGATCCATCAACCGTTGAGGAAGGGGATAAGAGGCGCCTTGACAGACTGGCACAGCTGGAAAGGCAAAGCTACTTTAGTCAAGATCCCAAGGCATCAAACGTGCGGGAGCCTTCATTGATGGATTCAAACTCGGCCACCTTATCATTTTGACTTCACATGCTTAGAGTCTCTAATTAGGTTTACGAAACCCTTGCTCTTAGACTATAATATGTAACCTCATCTCTTAATAGATTAGACAGTTCGCTTATCTTTGCCTCCATGGCTTACTCTTAGACTTGTTCTCTAAACCTTACTCTCTACACTCATTTCTTCTCTAATCTCTCTTAAACACTCAGATTACTCTTCATTACTCTAAAAGTCATACTTCTTACATCACGATTCATCCTGGTTTGATTAGAATGACAAAGAAGCTGTCATATTCCCAAACAGGAAAATTAGGATCACATGATTTGAAAGTGGGATAGCTTCTTCATCCTAACTCCTATGAGATTTATTCAACTTCCTAGTGATTTTCCATTTTTTTATATATCAAAATCAAGCTTCTTACATCGTGATTCATCCTGGTTTGATTAGAATGACAAAGAAGCTGTCATATTCCCAAACAGGAAAACTGGGATCACCTGATTTGAAAGTGGGATAGCTTCTTCATCCTAACTCCAATGAGATTTCTTCAACTTCCTAGTGATTCTCCATTACTTTATGTATCAAAATTAAGCTTCTTACATCGCGATTCATCCTGGTTTGATTAGAATGACAAAGAAGCTGTCATATTCCCAAACAGGAAAACTGGGATCACCTGATTTGAAAGTGGGATAGCTTCTTCATCCTAACTCCTATGAGATTTATTCAACTTCCTAGTGATTCTCCATTACTTTATATATCAAAATCAAGCTTCTTACATCGCGATTCATCCTGGTTTGATTAGAATGACAAAGAAGCTGTCATATTCCCAAACAGGAAAACTGGGATCACCTGATTTGAAAGTGGGATAGCTTCTTCATCCTAACTCCTATGAGATTTATTCAACTTCCTAGTGATTCTCCATTACTTTATGTATCAAAATCAAGCTTCTTACATCGCGATTCATCCTGGTTTGATTAGAATGACAAGAAGCTGTCATATTCCCAAACAGGAAAACTGGGATCACCTGATTTGAAAGTGGGATAGCTTCTTCATCCTAACTCCTATGAGATTTATTCAACTTCCTAGTGATTCTCCATTACTTTATGTATCAAAATCAAGCTTCTTACATCGCGATTCATCCTGGTTTGATTAGAATGACAAGAAGCTGTCATATTCCCAAACAGGAAAACTGGGATCACCTGATTTGAAAGTGGGATAGCTTCTTCATCCTAACTCCTATGAGATTTATTCAACTTCCTAGTGATTCTCCATTACTTTATGTATCAAAATCAAGCTTCTTACATCGCGATTCATCCTGGTTTGATTAGAATGACAAGAAGCTGTCATATTCCCAAACAGGAAAACTGGGATCACCTGATTTGAAAGTGGGATAGCTTCTTCATCCTAACTCCTATGAGATTTATTCAACTTCCTAGTGATTCTCCATTACTTTATGTATCAAAATCAAGCTTCTTACATCGCGATTCATCCTGGTTTGATTAGAATGACAAAGAAGCTGTCATATTCCCAAACAGGAAAACTGGGATCACCTGATTTGAAAGTGGGATAGCTTCTTCATCCTAACTCCTATGAGATTTATTCAACTTCCTAGTGATTCTCCATTACTTTATGTATCAAAATCAAGCTTCTTACATCGCGATTCATCCTGGTTTGATTAGAATGACAAGAAGCTGTCATATTCCCAAACAGGAAAACTGGGATCACCTGATTTGAAAGTGGGATAGCTTCTTCATCCTAACTCCTATGAGATTTATTCAACTTCCTAGTGATTCTCCATTACTTTATGTATCAAAATCAAGCTTCTTACATCGCGATTCATCCTGGTTTGATTAGAATGACAAGAAGCTGTCATATTCCCAAACAGGAAAACTGGGATCACCTGATTTGAAAGTGGGATAGCTTCTTCATCCTAACTCCTATGAGATTTATTCAACTTCCTAGTGATTCTCCATTACTTTATGTATCAAAATCAAGCTTCTTACATCGCGATTCATCCTGGTTTGATTAGAATGACAAAGAAGCTGTCATATTCCCAAACAGGAAAACTGGGATCACCTGATTTGAAAGTGGGATAGCTTCTTCATCCTAACTCCTATGAGATTTATTCAACTTCCTAGTGATTCTCCATTACTTTATGTATCAAAATCAAGCTTCTTACATCGCGATTCATCCTGGTTTGATTAGAATGACAAAGAAGCTGTCATATTCCCAAACAGGAAAACTGGGATCACCTGATTTGAAAGTGGGATAGCTTCTTCATCCTAACTCCTATGAGATTTATTCAACTTCCTAGTGATTCTCCATTACTTTATGTATCAAAATCAAGCTTCTTACATCGCGATTCATCCTGGTTTGATTAGAATGACAAAGAAGCTGTCATATTCCCAAACAGGAAAACTGGGATCACCTGATTTGAAAGTGGGATAGCTTCTTCATCCTAACTCCTATGAGATTTATTCAACTTCCTAGTGATTCTCCATTACTTTATGTATCAAAATCAAGCTTCTTACATCGCGATTCATCCTGGTTTGATTAGAATGACAAAGAAGCTGTCATATTCCCAAACAGGAAAACTGGGATCACCTGATTTGAAAGTGGGATAGCTTCTTCATCCTAACTCCTATGAGATTTATTCAACTTCCTAGTGATTCTCCATTACTTTATGTATCAAAATCAAGCTTCTTACATCGCGATTCATCCTGGTTTGATTAGAATGACAAAGAAGCTGTCATATTCCCAAACAGGAAAACTGGGATCACCTGATTTGAAAGTGGGATAGCTTCTTCATCCTAACTCCTATGAGATTTATTCAACTTCCTAGTGATTCTCCATTACTTTATGTATCAAAATCAAGCTTCTTACATCGCGATTCATCCTGGTTTGATTAGAATGACAAAGAAGCTGTCATATTCCCAAACAGGAAAACTGGGATCACCTGATTTGAAAGTGGGATAGCTTCTTCATCCTAACTCCTATGAGATTTATTCAACTTCCTAGTGATTCTCCATTACTTTATGTATCAAAATCAAGCTTCTTACATCGCGATTCATCCTGGTTTGATTAGAATGACAAAGAAGCTGTCATATTCCCAAACAGGAAAACTGGGATCACCTGATTTGAAAGTGGGATAGCTTCTTCATCCTAACTCCTATGAGATTTATTCAACTTCCTAGTGATTCTCCATTACTTTATGTATCAAAATCAAGCTTCTTACATCGCGATTCATCCTGGTTTGATTAGAATGACAAAGAAGCTGTCATATTCCCAAACAGGAAAACTGGGATCACCTGATTTGAAAGTGGGATAGCTTCTTCATCCTAACTCCTATGAGATTTATTCAACTTCCTAGTGATTCTCCATTACTTTATGTATCAAAATCAAGCTTCTTACATCGCGATTCATCCTGGTTTGATTAGAATGACAAAGAAGCTGTCATATTCCCAAACAGGAAAACTGGGATCACCTGATTTGAAAGTGGGATAGCTTCTTCATCCTAACTCCTATGAGATTTATTCAACTTCCTAGTGATTCTCCATTACTTTATGTATCAAAATCAAGCTTCTTACATCGCGATTCATCCTGGTTTGATTAGAATGACAAGAAGCTGTCATATTCCCAAACAGGAAAACTGGGATCACCTGATTTGAAAGTGGGATAGCTTCTTCATCCTAACTCCTATGAGATTTATTCAACTTCCTAGTGATTCTCCATTACTTTATGTATCAAAATCAAGCTTCTTACATCGCGATTCATCCTGGTTTGATTAGAATGACAAAGAAGCTGTCATATTCCCAAACAGGAAAACTGGGATCACCTGATTTGAAAGTGGGATAGCTTCTTCATCCTAACTCCTATGAGATTTATTCAACTTCCTAGTGATTCTCCATTACTTTATGTATCAAAATCAAGCTTCTTACATCGCGATTCATCCTGGTTTGATTAGAATGACAAAGAAGCTGTCATATTCCCAAACAGGAAAACTGGGATCACCTGATTTGAAAGTGGGATAGCTTCTTCATCCTAACTCCTATGAGATTTATTCAACTTCCTAGTGATTCTCCATTACTTTATGTATCAAAATCAAGCTTCTTACATCGCGATTCATCCTGGTTTGATTAGAATGACAAAGAAGCTGTCATATTCCCAAACAGGAAAACTGGGATCACCTGATTTGAAAGTGGGATAGCTTCTTCATCCTAACTCCTATGAGATTTATTCAACTTCCTAGTGATTCTCCATTACTTTATGTATCAAAATCAAGCTTCTTACATCGCGATTCATCCTGGTTTGATTAGAATGACAAAGAAGCTGTCATATTCCCAAACAGGAAAACTGGGATCACCTGATTTGAAAGTGGGATAGCTTCTTCATCCTAACTCCTATGAGATTTATTCAACTTCCTAGTGATTCTCCATTACTTTATGTATCAAAATCAAGCTTCTTACATCGCGATTCATCCTGGTTTGATTAGAATGACAAGAAGCTGTCATATTCCCAAACAGGAAAACTGGGATCACCTGATTTGAAAGTGGGATAGCTTCTTCATCCTAACTCCTATGAGATTTATTCAACTTCCTAGTGATTCTCCATTACTTTATGTATCAAAATCAAGCTTCTTACATCGCGATTCATCCTGGTTTGATTAGAATGACAAAGAAGCTGTCATATTCCCAAACAGGAAAACTGGGATCACCTGATTTGAAAGTGGGATAGCTTCTTCATCCTAACTCCTATGAGATTTATTCAACTTCCTAGTGATTCTCCATTACTTTATGTATCAAAATCAAGCTTCTTACATCGCGATTCATCCTGGTTTGATTAGAATGACAAAGAAGCTGTCATATTCCCAAACAGGAAAACTGGGATCACCTGATTTGAAAGTGGGATAGCTTCTTCATCCTAACTCCTATGAGATTTATTCAACTTCCTAGTGATTCTCCATTACTTTATGTATCAAAATCAAGCTTCTTACATCGCGATTCATCCTGGTTTGATTAGAATGACAAAGAAGCTGTCATATTCCCAAACAGGAAAACTGGGATCACCTGATTTGAAAGTGGGATAGCTTCTTCATCCTAACTCCTATGAGATTTATTCAACTTCCTAGTGATTCTCCATTACTTTATGTATCAAAATCAAGCTTCTTACATCGCGATTCATCCTGGTTTGATTAGAATGACAAAGAAGCTGTCATATTCCCAAACAGGAAAACTGGGATCACCTGATTTGAAAGTGGGATAGCTTCTTCATCCTAACTCCTATGAGATTTATTCAACTTCCTAGTGATTCTCCATTACTTTATGTATCAAAATCAAGCTTCTTACATCGCGATTCATCCTGGTTTGATTAGAATGACAAGAAGCTGTCATATTCCCAAACAGGAAAACTGGGATCACCTGATTTGAAAGTGGGATAGCTTCTTCATCCTAACTCCTATGAGATTTATTCAACTTCCTAGTGATTCTCCATTACTTTATGTATCAAAATCAAGCTTCTTACATCGCGATTCATCCTGGTTTGATTAGAATGACAAGAAGCTGTCATATTCCCAAACAGGAAAACTGGGATCACCTGATTTGAAAGTGGGATAGCTTCTTCATCCTAACTCCTATGAGATTTATTCAACTTCCTAGTGATTCTCCATTACTTTATGTATCAAAATCAAGCTTCTTACATCGCGATTCATCCTGGTTTGATTAGAATGACAAAGAAGCTGTCATATTCCCAAACAGGAAAACTGGGATCACCTGATTTGAAAGTGGGATAGCTTCTTCATCCTAACTCCTATGAGATTTATTCAACTTCCTAGTGATTCTCCATTACTTTATGTATCAAAATCAAGCTTCTTACATCGCGATTCATCCTGGTTTGATTAGAATGACAAAGAAGCTGTCATATTCCCAAACAGGAAAACTGGGATCACCTGATTTGAAAGTGGGATAGCTTCTTCATCCTAACTCCTATGAGATTTATTCAACTTCCTAGTGATTCTCCATTACTTTATGTATCAAAATCAAGCTTCTTACATCGCGATTCATCCTGGTTTGATTAGAATGACAAAGAAGCTGTCATATTCCCAAACAGGAAAACTGGGATCACCTGATTTGAAAGTGGGATAGCTTCTTCATCCTAACTCCTATGAGATTTATTCAACTTCCTAGTGATTCTCCATTACTTTATGTATCAAAATCAAGCTTCTTACATCGCGATTCATCCTGGTTTGATTAGAATGACAAAGAAGCTGTCATATTCCCAAACAGGAAAACTGGGATCACCTGATTTGAAAGTGGGATAGCTTCTTCATCCTAACTCCTATGAGATTTATTCAACTTCCTAGTGATTCTCCATTACTTTATGTATCAAAATCAAGCTTCTTACATCGCGATTCATCCTGGTTTGATTAGAATGACAAAGAAGCTGTCATATTCCCAAACAGGAAAACTGGGATCACCTGATTTGAAAGTGGGATAGCTTCTTCATCCTAACTCCTATGAGATTTATTCAACTTCCTAGTGATTCTCCATTACTTTATGTATCAAAATCAAGCTTCTTACATCGCGATTCATCCTGGTTTGATTAGAATGACAAAGAAGCTGTCATATTCCCAAACAGGAAAACTGGGATCACCTGATTTGAAAGTGGGATAGCTTCTTCATCCTAACTCCTATGAGATTTATTCAACTTCCTAGTGATTCTCCATTACTTTATGTATCAAAATCAAGCTTCTTACATCGCGATTCATCCTGGTTTGATTAGAATGACAAAGAAGCTGTCATATTCCCAAACAGGAAAACTGGGATCACCTGATTTGAAAGTGGGATAGCTTCTTCATCCTAACTCCTATGAGATTTATTCAACTTCCTAGTGATTCTCCATTACTTTATGTATCAAAATCAAGCTTCTTACATCGCGATTCATCCTGGTTTGATTAGAATGACAAAGAAGCTGTCATATTCCCAAACAGGAAAACTGGGATCACCTGATTTGAAAGTGGGATAGCTTCTTCATCCTAACTCCTATGAGATTTATTCAACTTCCTAGTGATTCTCCATTACTTTATGTATCAAAATCAAGCTTCTTACATCGCGATTCATCCTGGTTTGATTAGAATGACAAAGAAGCTGTCATATTCCCAAACAGGAAAACTGGGATCACCTGATTTGAAAGTGGGATAGCTTCTTCATCCTAACTCCTATGAGATTTATTCAACTTCCTAGTGATTCTCCATTACTTTATGTATCAAAATCAAGCTTCTTACATCGCGATTCATCCTGGTTTGATTAGAATGACAAGAAGCTGTCATATTCCCAAACAGGAAAACTGGGATCACCTGATTTGAAAGTGGGATAGCTTCTTCATCCTAACTCCTATGAGATTTATTCAACTTCCTAGTGATTCTCCATTACTTTATGTATCAAAATCAAGCTTCTTACATCGCGATTCATCCTGGTTTGATTAGAATGACAAAGAAGCTGTCATATTCCCAAACAGGAAAACTGGGATCACCTGATTTGAAAGTGGGATAGCTTCTTCATCCTAACTCCTATGAGATTTATTCAACTTCCTAGTGATTCTCCATTACTTTATGTATCAAAATCAAGCTTCTTACATCGCGATTCATCCTGGTTTGATTAGAATGACAAAGAAGCTGTCATATTCCCAAACAGGAAAACTGGGATCACCTGATTTGAAAGTGGGATAGCTTCTTCATCCTAACTCCTATGAGATTTATTCAACTTCCTAGTGATTCTCCATTACTTTATGTATCAAAATCAAGCTTCTTACATCGCGATTCATCCTGGTTTGATTAGAATGACAAAGAAGCTGTCATATTCCCAAACAGGAAAACTGGGATCACCTGATTTGAAAGTGGGATAGCTTCTTCATCCTAACTCCTATGAGATTTATTCAACTTCCTAGTGATTCTCCATTACTTTATGTATCAAAATCAAGCTTCTTACATCGCGATTCATCCTGGTTTGATTAGAATGACAAAGAAGCTGTCATATTCCCAAACAGGAAAACTGGGATCACCTGATTTGAAAGTGGGATAGCTTCTTCATCCTAACTCCTATGAGATTTATTCAACTTCCTAGTGATTCTCCATTACTTTATGTATCAAAATCAAGCTTCTTACATCGCGATTCATCCTGGTTTGATTAGAATGACAAAGAAGCTGTCATATTCCCAAACAGGAAAACTGGGATCACCTGATTTGAAAGTGGGATAGCTTCTTCATCCTAACTCCTATGAGATTTATTCAACTTCCTAGTGATTCTCCATTACTTTATGTATCAAAATCAAGCTTCTTACATCGCGATTCATCCTGGTTTGATTAGAATGACAAAGAAGCTGTCATATTCCCAAACAGGAAAACTGGGATCACCTGATTTGAAAGTGGGATAGCTTCTTCATCCTAACTCCTATGAGATTTATTCAACTTCCTAGTGATTCTCCATTACTTTATGTATCAAAATCAAGCTTCTTACATCGCGATTCATCCTGGTTTGATTAGAATGACAAAGAAGCTGTCATATTCCCAAACAGGAAAACTGGGATCACCTGATTTGAAAGTGGGATAGCTTCTTCATCCTAACTCCTATGAGATTTATTCAACTTCCTAGTGATTCTCCATTACTTTATGTATCAAAATCAAGCTTCTTACATCGCGATTCATCCTGGTTTGATTAGAATGACAAAGAAGCTGTCATATTCCCAAACAGGAAAACTGGGATCACCTGATTTGAAAGTGGGATAGCTTCTTCATCCTAACTCCTATGAGATTTATTCAACTTCCTAGTGATTCTCCATTACTTTATGTATCAAAATCAAGCTTCTTACATCGCGATTCATCCTGGTTTGATTAGAATGACAAAGAAGCTGTCATATTCCCAAACAGGAAAACTGGGATCACCTGATTTGAAAGTGGGATAGCTTCTTCATCCTAACTCCTATGAGATTTATTCAACTTCCTAGTGATTCTCCATTACTTTATGTATCAAAATCAAGCTTCTTACATCGCGATTCATCCTGGTTTGATTAGAATGACAAAGAAGCTGTCATATTCCCAAACAGGAAAACTGGGATCACCTGATTTGAAAGTGGGATAGCTTCTTCATCCTAACTCCTATGAGATTTATTCAACTTCCTAGTGATTCTCCATTACTTTATGTATCAAAATCAAGCTTCTTACATCGCGATTCATCCTGGTTTGATTAGAATGACAAAGAAGCTGTCATATTCCCAAACAGGAAAACTGGGATCACCTGATTTGAAAGTGGGATAGCTTCTTCATCCTAACTCCTATGAGATTTATTCAACTTCCTAGTGATTCTCCATTACTTTATGTATCAAAATCAAGCTTCTTACATCGCGATTCATCCTGGTTTGATTAGAATGACAAGAAGCTGTCATATTCCCAAACAGGAAAACTGGGATCACCTGATTTGAAAGTGGGATAGCTTCTTCATCCTAACTCCTATGAGATTTATTCAACTTCCTAGTGATTCTCCATTACTTTATGTATCAAAATCAAGCTTCTTACATCGCGATTCATCCTGGTTTGATTAGAATGACAAGAAGCTGTCATATTCCCAAACAGGAAAACTGGGATCACCTGATTTGAAAGTGGGATAGCTTCTTCATCCTAACTCCTATGAGATTTATTCAACTTCCTAGTGATTCTCCATTACTTTATGTATCAAAATCAAGCTTCTTACATCGCGATTCATCCTGGTTTGATTAGAATGACAAAGAAGCTGTCATATTCCCAAACAGGAAAACTGGGATCACCTGATTTGAAAGTGGGATAGCTTCTTCATCCTAACTCCTATGAGATTTATTCAACTTCCTAGTGATTCTCCATTACTTTATGTATCAAAATCAAGCTTCTTACATCGCGATTCATCCTGGTTTGATTAGAATGACAAAGAAGCTGTCATATTCCCAAACAGGAAAACTGGGATCACCTGATTTGAAAGTGGGATAGCTTCTTCATCCTAACTCCTATGAGATTTATTCAACTTCCTAGTGATTCTCCATTACTTTATGTATCAAAATCAAGCTTCTTACATCGCGATTCATCCTGGTTTGATTAGAATGACAAGAAGCTGTCATATTCCCAAACAGGAAAACTGGGATCACCTGATTTGAAAGTGGGATAGCTTCTTCATCCTAACTCCTATGAGATTTATTCAACTTCCTAGTGATTCTCCATTACTTTATGTATCAAAATCAAGCTTCTTACATCGCGATTCATCCTGGTTTGATTAGAATGACAAAGAAGCTGTCATATTCCCAAACAGGAAAACTGGGATCACCTGATTTGAAAGTGGGATAGCTTCTTCATCCTAACTCCTATGAGATTTATTCAACTTCCTAGTGATTCTCCATTACTTTATGTATCAAAATCAAGCTTCTTACATCGCGATTCATCCTGGTTTGATTAGAATGACAAGAAGCTGTCATATTCCCAAACAGGAAAACTGGGATCACCTGATTTGAAAGTGGGATAGCTTCTTCATCCTAACTCCTATGAGATTTATTCAACTTCCTAGTGATTCTCCATTACTTTATGTATCAAAATCAAGCTTCTTACATCGCGATTCATCCTGGTTTGATTAGAATGACAAAGAAGCTGTCATATTCCCAAACAGGAAAACTGGGATCACCTGATTTGAAAGTGGGATAGCTTCTTCATCCTAACTCCTATGAGATTTATTCAACTTCCTAGTGATTCTCCATTACTTTATGTATCAAAATCAAGCTTCTTACATCGCGATTCATCCTGGTTTGATTAGAATGACAAGAAGCTGTCATATTCCCAAACAAGAAAACTGGGATCACCTGATTTGAAAGTGGGATAGCTTCTTCATCCTAACTCCTATGAGATTTATTCAACTTCCTAGTGATTCTCCATTACTTTATGTATCAAAATCAAGCTTCTTACATCGCGATTCATCCTGGTTTGATTAGAATGACAAGGAAGCTGTCATATTCCCAAACAGGAAAACTGGGATCACCTGATTTGAAAGTGGGATAGCTTCTTCATCCTAACTCCTATGAGATTTATTCAACTTCCTAGTGATTCTCCATTACTTTATGTATCAAAATCAAGCTTCTTACATCGATCAAGCATCCTGATTCAATTAGAATGACAAGAAGCTGTCATATTCCCAAACAGGAAAACTGGGATCACCTGATTTGAAAGTGGGATAGCTTCTTCATCCTAACTCCTATGAGATTTATTCAACTTCCTAGTGATTCTCCATTACTTTATGTATCAAAATCAAGCTTCTTACATCGCGATTCATCCTGGTTTGATTAGAATGACAAGAAGCTGTCATATTCCCAAACAGGAAAACTGGGATCACCTGATTTGAAAGTGGGATAGCTTCTTCATCCTAACTCCTATGAGATTCAACTTCCTAGTGATTCTCCATTACTTTATGTATCAAAATCAAGCTTCTTACATCGCGATTCATCCTGGTTTGATTAGAATGACAAGGAAGCTGTCATTCCCAAACAGGAAAACTGGGATCACCTGATTTGAAAGTGGGATAGCTTCTTCATCCTAACTCCTATGAGATTTATTCAACTTCCTAGTGATTCTCCATTACTTTATGTATCCAAATCAAGCTTCTTACATCGCGATTCATCCTGGTTTGATTAGAATGACAAAGAAGCTGTCATATTCCCAAACAGGAAAACTGGGATCACCTGATTTGAAAGTGGGATAGCTTCTTCATCCTAACTCCTATGAGATTTATTCAACTTCCTAGTGATTCTCCATTACTTTATGTATCAAAATCAAGCTTCTTACATCGCGATTCATCCTGGTTTGATTAGAATGACAAAGAAGCTGTCATATTCCCAAACAGGAAAACTGGGATCACCTGATTTGAAAGTGGGATAGCTTCTTCATCCTAACTCCTATGAGATTTATTCAACTTCCTAGTGATTCTCCATTACTTTATGTATCAAAATCAAGCTTCTTACATCGCGATTCATCCTGGTTGATTAGAATGACAAGGAAGCTGTATATTCCCAAACAGGAAAACTGGGATCACCTGATTGAAAGTGGGATAGCTTCTTCATCCTAACTCCTATGAGATTTATTCAACTTCCTAGTGATTCTCCATTACTTTATGTATCAAAATCAAGCTTCTTACATCGCGATTCATCTGGTTTGATTAGAATGACAAGGAAGCTGTATATTCCCAACAGGAAAACTGGGATCACCTGATTTGAAAGTGGGATAGCTTCTTCATCCTAACTCCTATGAGATTTATTCAACTTCCTAGTGATTCTCCATTACTTTATGTATCAAAATCAAGCTTCTTACATCGATTCATCCTGGTTTGATTAGAATGACAAAGAAGCTGTCATATTCCCAAACAGGAAACTGGGATCACCTGATTTGAAAGTGGGATAGCTTCTTCATCCTAACTCCTATGAGATTTATTCAACTTCCTAGTGATTCTCCATTACTTTATGTATCAAAATCAAGCTTCTTACATCGCGATTCATCCTGGTTGATTAGAATGACAAGGAAGCTGTTATATTCCCAAACAGGAAAACTGGGATCACCTGATTTGAAAGTGGGATAGCTTCTTCATCCTAACTCCATGAGATTTATTCAACTTCCTAGTGATTCTCCATTACTTTATGTATCAAAATCAAGCTTCTTACATCGCGATTCATCCTGGTTTGATTAGAATGACAAGGAAGCTGTTATATTCCCAAACAGGAAAAGGGGATCACCTGATTTGAAAGTGGGATAGCTTCTTCATCCTAACTCCTATGAGATTTATTCAACTTCCTAGTGATTCTCCATTACTTTATGTATCAAAATCAAGCTTCTTACATCCGATTCATCCTGGTTTGATTAGAATGACAAAGAAGCTGTCATATTCCCAAACAGAAAACTGGGATCACTGATTTGAAAGTGGGATAGCTTCTTCATCCTAACTCCTATGAGATTTATTCAACTTCCTAGTGATTCTCCATTACTTTATGTATCAAAATCAAGCTTCTTACATCGCGATTCATCCTGGTTTGATTAGAATGACAAAGAAGCTGTCATATTCCCAAACAGGAAAACTGGGATCACCTGATTTGAAAGTGGGATAGCTTCTTCATCCTAACTCCTATGAGATTTATTCAACTTCCTAGTGATTCTCCATTACTTTATGTATCAAAATCAAGCTTCTTACATCGCGATTCATCCTGGTTTGATTAGAATGACAAAGAAGCTGTCATATTCCCAAACAGGAAAACTGGGATCACCTGATTTGAAAGTGGGATAGCTTCTTCATCCTAACTCCTATGAGATTTATTCAACTTCCTAGTGATTCTCCATTACTTTATGTATCAAAATCAAGCTTCTTACATCACGATTCATTCTGGTTCGATTAGAATGACAAAGAAGCTGTCATATTCCCAAACAGGAAAAGGGGATCACCTGATTTGAAAGTGGGATAGCTTCTTCATCCTACTCCTATGAGATTTATTCAACTTCCTAGTGATTCTCCATTACTTTATGTATCAAAATCAAGCTTCTTACATCACGATTCATCCTGGTTTGATTAGAATGACAAAGAAGCTATCATTCCCAAACAGGAAAACGGGATCACCTGATTTGAAAGTGGGATAGCTTCTTCATCCTAACTCCTATGAGATTTATTCAACTTCCTAGTGATTCTCCATTACTTTATGTATCAAAATCAAGCTTCTTACATCGCGATTCATCCTGGTTGATTAGAATGACAAAGAAGCTGTCATATTCCCAAACAGGAAACTGGGATCACCTGATTTGAAAGTGGGATAGCTTCTTCATCCTAACTCCTATGAGATTTATTCAACTTCCTAGTGATTCTCCATTACTTTATATATCAAAATCAAGCTTCTTACATCGCGATTCATCCTGGTTCTTTTAGAATGACAAGGAAGCTGTCATATTCCCAAACAGGAAAACTGGGATCACTTGATTTGAAAGTGGGATAGCTTCTTCATCCTAACTCCAATGAGATTTATTCAACTTCCTAGTGATTCTCCATTACTTTATGTATCAAAATCAAGCTTCTTACATCGCGATTCATCCTGGTTTGATTAGAATGACAAGAAGCTGTTATATTCCCAAACAGGAAAACTGGGATCACCTGATTTGAAAGTGGGATAGCTTCTTCATCCTAACTCCAATGAGATTTATTCAACTTCCTAGTGATTCTCCATTACTTTTATGTATCAAAATCAAGCTTCTTACATCGCGATTCATCCTGGTTTGATTAGAATGACAAGAAGCTGTTATATTCCCAAACAGGAAAAGTGGGATCACCTGATTTGAAAGTGGGATAGTGGTGTTCTAACAGAGTAGAGACATTGAGAGCTGAGTGAGCTGATGAGGGAGGCCAGCTTTTGAGGAGGAAGGCCAGACTTGAGCAGAGAAGAACCAGAGCCGACTTGAGCAGAGAGAAACCAGACTTGAGCAGAGAAGAACCAAATGAGCTAGCCAGCTTGTGGAGTGGACAGTAACCAGATCAAGACTGAGAGCACAAGGGAGAGGCTCCAGAGATAGCCAAAACCGTGGGCTTGGTCAAGACAAGGAGATCAAAAACCAGCTTGTTGGTTAATTTAATTACTTGTAAGGGTTTTGGTTTGGGCTTTCATTTAATTTAAACCAAAGACAATTAGGATTAGAATTAGAATAAACCACCTTGGTTAGCATTAGGGTTTTCGATTTTCACTTAAGAACATGGGGGCTGGCTGCAGCCTTGTTTCTCAACTTTCAATCTAAGAATTATTCAGTCAACTTTGTTGTCTTGTCTCTAGTTTCTGTTCAGCTCTAGAACATTGATCTCACTTAAAGGAAGGAATTCCTGTGAATCCCCATTTAGACAATACAAGGTGATCTTGTGTCTTTGAGTAGCAAACCATCCTTGGCGCCAACCCATAGGCTCAGGGAGACGTCCACAGTTCAAAGGAGAGCTAGTAGCCTCTTAGAAATCCTCTATCCATCCACCTTCAAGTGATCAGAGTTTAAGCCATACCCAGGCTGCACCAAGTGGTATCAGAGCCACTTGAAGGTTAGGGTTTGCAATTAGACTACTCAGATCATTCATTCCATCAAACACTTCTCTTATCTTTCTATCTGTTGTAAGCCAGCTGAGCCAACCCTGCAAATCAAAAAAAAAAAAAAAGAAAAGAAAAGAGATCTCTGATCCAAATCAAAAAAAATATATAGCTGAAGAGTAATCCAGCTAGCTGAGGAGAAATCCAGCTCAGGGGGTAAAGTCAGCTGGTGCCTAAATCTCTTAATACTTCCTATCTGATTCATTGGGGTTTTCGTTTTAGTTCTAGATCTTAATGTAGAACTTTGTTTTCAACTGAACTTGTGGGAAGAGCTGAGACTTGGCGATTTGAAAACTTGAGTGAGAGAGAGATATAATTTTTTCCTGGCTTGTGTTTTCTCTAACTATTTCAGGAACAATGAGTGAAGAGAGGCGAGATGGAAAGCAACCTGAGAGTTCAGGAGAACCGGCTGTCCAGCAAATCAACCTCACCAAGTTATTTGAGGCTATGATAGCTGAGATAACCCAGAAGAATGCAAAACACTTACAACCGTGTTCAACAAGCTAATGAAACTTTATGGTGATAATGCAGAGCAAGAGAGGGACGCGTTGGTTGCTGCTGGAGTTCAGAGAGCACGCATTGGACCTATAAGAGGGCAACGAGTTGAGCTTAGGGGTCGTGGGATTTATGGAGAACATTATCAAGAGATTCAGCTGATGAAAGTGATGATGGATCTCAGGCTAGTCATCATTGTAGAATCACAACCGCAGGCGACCAGCTACTGATACCTAGGCAATCTCAAGCTTAGAATCCCTCCATTCCATGGGAAGAATGATCCTGATGCTTACTTAGAGTGGGAGAAGAAGATTGAACTGGTTTTTCAATTGCCAACAGTTCACTGAGGAGAGGAAAGTGAGACTAGCAGCTACTGAATTCTGTGGTTATGCTATTGCTGGTGGGATCAGATTGCTACTACCAGGAGACGCAATGGAGAGCCTCAGGTAGCTTCATGGTTTGAGATGAAACTGTGATGAAGAAGAGATTTGTTCCTAATCACTATGGAAGAGATCTACACCAGAAGTTGAGAAGGGCTTTCTCAAGGATCTAAGAGTGTAGAGGACTATCACCAGGAGATGGAAACACTCATGTTGAAAGCTGACTTAGAAGAAGAAGTAGAAGCTACTATGGCTAGATTCCAAGGAGGTTCTTAACAAGATATACAAGATAGGTTGGAGCTACAAGAGTATGAGGACATGGATGAACTGCTACATAAGCTATTTTGATTGAGCAGCAGAAACAAGAGAAGAGCTCTACCCGGTCTTCATACACCCCTGCCTCAAAACCGGCCTACTCCAAGGAAGATAAGCCAGGGGATAAGTCCAAAGAAGGGTCTTCTTCAGTGGAGAACAAGAGAGATGACAAGGGTAAAGGAGTAGCCACACCTACTAAGACCAGGAACATTAAGTGTTTCAAGTGTCATGGCTTGGTCACTATGCTAATGAGTGCACCAACAAGAAGGTGATGACTCTTAGCCGACGAGGTGATAGGGGAGTGATCTGAAGAGGAGGACGCCGGCCAAGAGTCTGATGAGGAAGGCGTGGAGTACCCTGTCCGTGGAGAGCTATTAGTCACCAGGAGACTTCTCAATGCTCAACCTAAACCCAAAGAAGATGAGCAAAGGGAAAACTGTTTCACACCAGATGCTTGATTCAAGAAAAGGTTTGTAGCTTGATCATTGATGGAGGAGTTGTACTAATGTAGCAAGTGCTGAGTTGGTGGAGAAGTTGGGTCTTCAAGTGTTCAAGCATCCTAAGCCATATCTGTTGCAATGGATCAATGATGAGGGAGGATTAAAGATCACCAAGCAAGTGAGGTATTGCTATCAGTGGGAAAGTACCAGGATGAGATCATTGTGATGTAGCACCCCTGGAAGCTAGTCACATCCTTCTTGGACGTCCATGGCAGTATGATAAGAGATCAGTACATGATGGCCTTACCAACAGATACACTTTTATCCATAAGGAGAAACAATTACCCTGGCGCCAATGACCCCTCAGGAGTTACACCAGGATCAGATGCATCTCAAAATGAAGAGAGGAGAGTCCAAGCCGCCAGCAAATCCTTGCTTTTGAAGAGACAGCCAGGTAAGTAAACTCAACCTCTTTGCTACTGCTAAAGATATCAAAACTGCTGTGATTGAACAATCAAATTTGATACTAGTAGTTTACAAAGAATTGTTGAGCTCTACTACTAACCCTGCTCCTGAGACTCCAGAGGAGATTGAGTGTCTTTTGCAGGAGTATAGAGATGTGTTCCCAGAGGACAATCCCATAGGTCTGCCGCCTATTCGGGGAATAGAGCACCAGATTGACTTTGTACCAGGAGCTACTTTACCAAAACGTCCAGCATACAGGAC
>NW_022610911.1:0-39885 GCF_000309985.2 Brassica rapa
AATGAATAAGATCAAACACTTTTCATAAACAGTAGTAGACTTGGTGAAGACAGTTCTACAATGCTTGCCTAAAATGCAAGCTTCACAATCATTATTCTCAAAGGAAACACCTGGCAACATCAGTTTTAAAGCCTTATTATGAGGGTGCCCTAATCTAGCATGCCACAATGCATTTTTACTTAAACCAGAACTAGAAACAGAAGTAAACGAGCAGCTATATCTAGAAACAGGAGTGAGATCTTCAAGTAAATATAGCTCTCCTTTAGTTACTCCCTTTCCAATCATCTTGCTGCTTTTAATATCCTGAAACTTCACATCATTAGGACTGAATATAACATTGCATTGCAAATCAGTAGCACATTTCTTAACAGATAACAAGTTTGATGTAAATTCAGGCATATAAAAGCTTTAGTTTCCTTATCAAACAGTTTAAGACTTCCTATTCCTCTAATAGGAATCTTATCTCCATTAGCAATCAGTACATTTCCATTCATTGGCACAATGTTTTTAATTAAGCTAGTGTCACTTATCATATGATGAGATGCACCTGAATCAATCACTAATGGCTTAATGTCATGAGAACTAGCAATATGTGCAAGGATACTAGATGGTTTGAATGCATGATCATTTCTAGCAAAGTTTGCAATCCTAGATTGATTTACCATTTCTATCAAGCTCTCATGCATCCTATCAGTTCTAGTTAGATTCTCATAGTTCTCTACCACCCTAGCACCAAAAGAATACCCAAAGATGTTACCATTCTCCTTGAACATCTTAATGAGAGCATCAAGGTCGGATCTCCTTAGATACTCTTGATCATTGTTCCCACGGTTGCTTGATGCTCCAGTGTAGGCTACAAGAGACTTTCCATCACCTGCCTCACGCCCATCTATCTCCTTTCCTTGCTTGTACCAGCTCCACTTGTACCATCCGAGACATTAGCCCTTGCCTCACGATCTTTCATGAACTTAGCCGGCTTGAGGTGAGGATGGAGTATCCAGCATTGGCTCTTCTTGTGGCCATGCTTCTTGCAGTGATCACAACTCCCATTGAACCTCCTCTCCTCAAACTTCCCATGCGCAGCCGCAGCCTTGTTTGCTTGTGGAGCTTCACTACCTTCCTCTTGAGTTGCTTGGCTTGCAAGGGAAAGGTCTCCTTTCTTTGCAAACAACCCAATGGAGCCTTGCTCCTTCTGAATCTGCGCACACACATCCTCAAGATCAGGTAGAGTGTCTTCTCTAAGCAGGTGCTGGATGAGACCATTATACGCCGGGTTAAGACTGAGAAGTAAGCCAAAGACCTTGTCTTGCTCTCTTCTCTTGTTGAGCTCATCTGCATCAGTAGTGCTTGGCCTTAACATCTCCATCTCGGACCACAGTGATCTGAACCTCCCAAGATGCTTAGTGAACTCCATATCCTCTTGTACCAAGTTGTTGATTGCTTGCTTCACCTCAAACACCCTGCTCAAGTTTGATGTATTCCCATACACCTTCTTCAGTGTGTCCCACAGCTCCTTAGCAGACTCACAGTAGCTGTAGGCATCTAAGATTGCTGGCTCAAGAGATGTGTGAAGCACTGACATCACCAGCATGTCCTCTTGATGCCACTTCTCAGCCGCGTTGCTTGCAGCCTCACCATCATCCTCTCCTTGAGTGATGAGTTTTGGAGCTTCTCCGGGTGTGATATGCTTCCACAACCCTTTGCTTCCCACCGTGGCTCTCACCATCCGAGACCACACAAGTAGTTGGTTCCCTTGAAACTCACAGCTACCTTCATGTTCATGTTCATCCCACTCTCCATGTTGAATGATGAACTCTCTAAGCTTCAGAAACTTTATCTTGAGTTGAATGACTTGTAGAACCTTCACAGCCTCGATCTCCAACCCACACAGCTTCAGATGACAAACCACAACCAGTCTTGAACTAGAAAAGTACCCAGAAACTCTCAAACACACAAGAACACACAAGAGTTTCTTCAAAGCATCAACCTTGAAACTTCAATGAATCTCACACGACCTCAGGCTCTCACTAACCTGGCTCTGATACCATATCACTTTTAGTGATGTTAAGAGTAATCTGAGTGTTTAGAGAAGATTAGAATAAGTTTAGAGAAGATTAAAGTATGAAATGAGATTAAGAGTCTAGAGAGAAAACTTTGAGAGAGACTAAGAGAGACTCATAACTTGCTTGATTTATTATTATGGAGAGATTACATATTTATATGGATCAGCATACAAGGGTTTTGTAATAGTGAAAGCAAATCCTAGAGACTAAGCATGTGGAGTCAAACCAAGGAGAGGCGCGCTTCATTTGAATGAACGGAGGTGAGGCTTTACACGCTTGATGCCAAAGGCATCTTTGCCTAGATGCTCCTTTTGCCTTTACAGCTAGCAACAGCTTAAGCCGCGTCCTAACCTTATCCTTCAACGGTCATATCCTAAAGCCTCTTCCTCTTGTAGAGTCATCGGCCACTTTAGGATAGATGTGAGCTTTGCCTTTCTTCCCAAGGTACCTAAGTTGTACGGCCTTTGCCCTATCCGTACACTTCTCCTTAACTTCACACAACTACTCCTTTTCTTCCTTTGATCTCACTTCTCATGTAAACCCTTGATCCTTTCACTTAATAATCTACATAACTTAACAATTCTCCATTACTTTATGTATCAAAATCAAGCTTCTTACATCGCGATTCATCCTGGTTCTATTAGAATGACAAGGAAGCTGTTATATTCCCAAACAGGAAAACTGGGATCACCTGATTTGAAAGTGGGATAGCTTCTTCATCCTAACTACTATGAGATTTATTCAACTTCCTAGTGATTCTCCATTACTTTATGTATCAAAATCAAGTTCTTACATCGCGATTCATCCTGGTTTGATTAGAATGATAAAGAAGCTGTCATATTCCCAAACAGGAAAACTGGGATCACCTGATTTGAAAGTGGGATAGCTTCTTCATCCTAACTCCTATGAGATTTTTTCAACTTCCTAAAGGTTCTCCACAACTTTATGTATCAAAATCAAGCTTCTTACATCGTGATTCATCCTGGTTTGATTAGAATGACAAAGAAGCTATCATATTCCCAAACAGGAAAACTGGGATCACCTGATTTGAAAGTGGGATAGCTTCTTCATCCTAACTCCTATGAGATTTCTTCAACTTCCTAGTGATTCTCCATTACTTTATTTAACAAAATCAAGCTTCTTAGATCGCGATTCATCCTGGTTTGATTAGAATGACACGGAAGCTGTCATATTCCCAAACAGGAAAACTGGGATCACCTGATTTGAAAGTGGGATAGCTTCTTCATCCTAACTCCTATGAGATTTATTCAACTTCCTAGTGATTCTCCATTACTTTATATATCAAAATCAAGCTTCTTACGTCGCGATTCATCCTGGTTTGATTAGAATGACACGGAAGCTGTCATATTCCCAAACAGGAAAACTGGGATCACCTGATTTGAAAGTGGGATAGCTTCTTCATCCTAACTCCTATGAGATTTATTCAACTTCCTAGTGATTCTCCATTACTTTATGTATCAAAATCAAGCTTCTTACATCACGATTCATCCTGGTTTGATTAGAATGACAAAGAAGCTGTCATATTCCCAAACAGGAAAACTAGGATCACCTGATTTGAAAGTGGGATAGCTTCTTCATCCTAACTCCTATGAGATTTATTCAACTTCCTAGTGATTCTCCATTACTTTATGTATCAAAATCAAGCTTCTTACATCGCGATTCATCCAGGTTCTATTAGAATGACAAGGAAGCTGTTATATTCCCAAACAGGAAAACTGGGATCACCTGATTTGAAAGTGGGATAGCTTCTTCATCCTAACTCCTATGAGATTTATTCAACTTCCTAGTGATTCTCCAATACTTTATATATCAAAATCAAGCTTCTTACATCGTGATTCATCCTGGTTTGATTGGAATAACAAAGAAGCTGTCATATTCCCAAACAGGAAAACTAGGATCACCAGTTTAGAAAGTGGGATAGCTTCTTCATCCTAACTCCTATGAGATTTATTCAACTTCCTAGTGATTTTCCATTACTTTATATATCAAAATCAAGCTTCTTACATCGTGATTCATCCTGGTTTGATTAGAATGACAAAGAAGCTGTCATATTCCCAAACAGGAAAAGTGGGATCACCTGATTTGAATGTGGGATAGCTTCTTCATCCTAACTCCTATGAGATTTATTCAACTTCCTAGTGATTCTCCATTACTTTATGTATCAAAATCAAGCTTCTTACATCGCGATTCATCCTGGTTCTATTAGAATGACAAGGAAGCTGTTATATTCCCAAACAGGAAAACTGGGATCACCTGATTTGAAAGTGGGATAGCTTCTTCATCCTAACTCCAATGAGATTTATTCAACTTCCTAGTCATTCTCCATTACTTTATGTATCAAAATCAAGCTTCTTACATCGCGATTCATCCTGGTTCTATTAGAATGACAAGGAAGCTGTCATATTCCCAAACAGGAAAACTGGGATCACCTGATTTGAAAGTGGGATAGCTTCTTCATCCTAACTCCAATGAGATTTCTTCAACTTCCTAGTGATTCTCCATTACTTTATGTATCAAAATCAAGCTTCTTACATCGCGATTCATTTTGGTTTGATTAGAATGACAAAGAAGCTGTCATATTCCCAAACACGAAAAGTGGGATCACCTGATTTGAAAGTGGGATAGGTTCTTCATCCTAACTCCTATGAGATTTATTCAACTTCCTAGTAATTCTCCATTACTTTATGTATCAAAATCAAGCTTCTTACATCGCGATTCATCCTGGTTCTATTAGAATGACAAGGAAGCTGTTATATTCCCAAACAGGAAAACTGGGATCACCTGATTTTAAAGTGGGATAGCTTCTTCATCCTAACTCCTATGAGATTTATTCAACTTCCTAGTGATTCTCCATTACTTTATGTATCAAAATCAAGCTTCTTACATCCTGATTCATTCTGGTTTGATTAGAATGACAAAGAAGCTGTCATATTCCCAAACAAGAAAATTGGGATTACCTGATTGTTGAAGAGAAGTCTTGATGTTGAAGAGAAGTCTTGAGAGGTTAAGAAGGAGCTTAGGAGGAATGGAGAAGGTTGGGTAAGGTGTGTCCGTACAAGGCAAGGCCGTACAAGGCCGTACTACTTGGCCGTACACACTTACCTCAGCTGCGGTTAAGTCAAGAGTTACTTGAGTGACTTACCGTGATAAGAAGAAGCACTGATCACTCACCTAAAGGATCAGACCGTTACCAAAGGAAGAAGGAGCGTGTGACAGCCTGTCTTGAGCTGGAAAGGAGAAGGCATAAAGCAAAGATGCCTCACACACGCGGTCACTCCTATTGGATAGCTCAAATGCATTCTTATCTTATCCTTTGACTCTACATGCTTGTAATCGAAACCCTAGAGACTCTCTCACACTATATAATGTATCCTAATCCCATTAATGAAAGTTAGACAGTTCTAATCACTAAATCTCTCTACACATTTCACAATGATTCTCCATTAGTCTCATAATCTCTTACTCTTTCTTAATCTATCTCTTATTCTCTTATAAACTCAGATTCTATCTTACATTTCTCAAAAGTCATATGGTATCAGAGCCAGGTTGATTTCAATCTGAGTTCTTTGGTGTTTCTCTTAAAGATTCAAACTTGAAGCTTTAAGAGATCAAGTGAGTGTGTTTGGAGTGTTCTTGAGAGATTCGACATCACAAAGGGTTCAGCTACTTTTGAGAGATCTTTTCTGGTTCTTTGAAGATACAAGACAAGATACAAGGTGGGGAAGCTGGTGTTGCAAATCTAAGGTCCAAGATCATGTCTTTTGCAAGCTATTGAAGTGAAGCTGTTGAAGATGGAAAGCGGGATGAAGATGAAGGTTGCGGTGACTTTCAAGGGAAGTAACTACCTAGTATGGTCTAGGATGGTGAAGACTGCTGTGGGAAGCAAGGGCTTATGGAAGCACATCACGTCCGGTGAGGCTCCTAAGCTGATTACCCAAGGAGGAGACAAGGAGAGTGATGTGCCGCAGACCACGGATCATTACATGGAACCAGCTCAGCATGGAGTTCAGGACGTTCTGAACATTTCAACCGAGGTTCATGTTTTTCACCGTGCCATACTTGACTTGGGTCGAGCCAGACTTAGCTTGGGTGGTAAAAAAACCAAAGACGGACATGCATTCTCATCCGGCGGACCATCCGGACAGTCCCGCAAGCGTCCTTATCTTTACCCCGTGCATCCATCTGGTTCGGATGAATCTAGACATTTTGACTGGTCTTCTCCGTTTTCCGTGCCTTGACCAGATCTAGTCTTCTCTATTTTCCGTGCCTTGACCAGATCTAGTCTTCTCTATTTTCCGTGCCTTGACTAGATCTAGTCAAATTTATATTTCCTATGCATTGTTTTCCCACATTTTCTTTTATTGTCTTTGACTACAAAACACTATAAATATGTAGTCCCTTTGATGAATAAAATCAGTTCAGTTTTGGTTGTTTATTTCGTTTCTTCTCTGAGTGAGAGAGAGATTTCTTAGCTAGTTCATCGGTTTGAACCGGCTTGTTGATTTGGTGGTCAGCCAATCATCTTTGTGTGTCGTTTGGTGGTTAGCCAACACACTACATTCGTTCTTAGGTGGTTAGCCTTAGATCGTGGGTATATCAAGAGCCATTCCGCATCTCTTGACGATCCTTTCAATCCATCTCAGTTCTAGAAGTACCGTTTACCTTCTCGGTTCATATCCAACACCCAGCTAAAGTGATCCTTCCTTATTTTGGTTCTATCAAGTGGTATCAGAGCCACTTTGGCTGGTTTGTTTTCATTTCATCTTCTCATCTCTCCACGATTTTCTTTTCTTATTTATTTTTGGATCCGGGCTGTTCCTTTACTCCCTTGTGATCGCCAGTTATTAAAAAAAAAAAAGAGAAAAAAAAAAAAATCGATCAAAAAAAGAAAAAAAGTAAAAGTTTTGGCTTGAATCACTTCTGAAGAGAAATCCAGGGGGAGTGGTGGAAGAGAAACCCTGCTGGCTGAAGAGAAACCCAGCCTTAGGACAGTTAAGGCGGATCCACACAAAAATCTCTTCATTGTTCTTTCTCTTTTCTTTTCCCACAAAGTTTGTTTTGGGTTTTGACTGCTGATTTTTTTACTGCCTATCATCCTTTGAACCAGTGAAAGAACTCTGAGTGACCATCTAAAAATCGTGAGCTAAACACTTGAGAGTGTGAGGATTTTTTTTGCTAACTTTGTTAAGTGTTTTCAGGATGTTTGGACTTCTCAAGAAATCAAAACCACAACAAGACGTCTACTTTCCTTTTAAAACTGTTTTTGAAAAGGAGCAATTGATTTTTGATAAGAAACAGTTTGCTTCTAATGGGTTTGACTTTGTGCAGAAACAAAAGAAGAGACAAAACAGGTGCGATGATGAGAAGTGGGTCAGAAGTGGTGATCGTCCCTTCACCAAAACCAAGAGAAGCAAATGTGTTGTGCCTGATCATAATGAGCTTCAGACTTATGCCAGCTTGGAAAAGATGTTGCAGTAGGCGATTCATGTTGTCCGGCAACTCAAAAAGAAGGGAAACAGCAACACTTCTTCTGCACCAAAACAACAAAGTAATTCTTCTTCTATTTCAAATTCTGATTTGAAAACTAATGTGTTGTCTTCTGATAAAAGCAAGGCTGTGAAAACCACAAGCAAGGCTCTTTCTACCAGGTGTTTCAAATGCCATAAGGTCGGTCATTATGCCAACAAGTGCCAAAAACAGAAAACGTTGGTGACTTTGGAGAAAGTTGAAACCGAGCCAGAAAAGGAAGATGTTTTACCAATTTTCGATGACTATGCACATGAACCGAAGGAAGGGTCAGGTGGAGAGCAAAATTGTGGTCATAAAGAAGGATCTTGTTCCATTCACAATCCGGACCAAACTCAAGGTGAGCAACGTTCTGATTATGGTTCTTTTGCTTATAATCCTTTTCCTTTTAATGTTTCAGATTTGAGGACAAATCTTTTTGAAGAGGAAGGGAATGATGTGCCGCAGACCACGGATCATTACATGGAACCAGCTCAGCATGGAGTTCAGGACGTTCTGAACATTTCAACCGAGGTTCATGTTTTTCACCGTGCCATACTTGACTTGGGTCGAGCCAGACTTAGCTTGGGTGGTAAAAAAACCAAAGACGGACATGCATTCTCATCCGGCGGACCATCCGGACAGTCCCGCAAGCGTCCTTATCTTTACCCGTGCATCCATCTGGTTCGGATGAATCTAGACATCTTGACTGGTCTTCTCCGTTTTCCGTGCCTTGACCAGATCTAGTCTTCTCTATTTTCCGTGCCTTGACCAGATCTAGTCTTCTCTATTTTCCGTGCCTTGACCAGATCTAGTCTTCTCTATTTTCCGTGCCTTGACTAGATCTAGTCAAATTTATATTTCCTATGCATTGTTTTCCCACATTTTCTTTTATTGTCTTTGACTACAAAACACTATAAATATGTAGTCCCTTTGATGAATAAAATCAGTTCATTTTGGTTGTTTATTTCGTTTCTTCTCTGAGTGAGAGAGAGAGTTCTTAGCTAGTTCATCGGTTTGAACCGGCTTGTTGATTTGGTGGTCAGCCAATCATCTTTGTGTGTCGTTTGGTGGTTAGCCAACACACTACATTCGTTCTTAGGTGGTTAGCCTTAGATCGTGGGTATATCAAGAGCCATTCCGCATCTCTTGACGATCCTTTCAATCCATCTCAGTTCCAGAAGTACCGTTTACCTTCTCGGTTCATATCCAACACCCAGCTAAAGTGATCCTTCCTTATTTTGGTTCTATCAAGTGGTATCAGAGCCACTTTGGCTGGTTTGTTTTCATTTCATCTTCTCATCTCTCCACGATTTTCTTTTCTTATTTATTTTTGGATCCGGGCTGTTCCTTTACTCCCTTGTGATCGCCAGTTATTAAAAAAAAAAAAAGAGAAAAAAAAAAAAATCGATCAAAAAAAGAAAAAAAGTAAAAGTTTTGGCTTGAATCACTTCTGAAGAGAAATCCAGGGGGAGTGGTGGAAGAGAAACCCTGCTGGCTGAAGAGAAACCCAGCCTTAGGACAGTTAAGGCGGATCCACACAAAAATCTCTTCATTGTTCTTTCTCTTTTCTTTTCCCACAAAGTTTGTTTTGGGTTTTGACTGCTGATTTTTTTACTGCCTATCATCCTTTGAACCAGTGAAAGAACTCTGAGTGACCATCTAAAAATCGTGAGCTAAACACTTGAGAGTGTGAGGATTTTTTTTGCTAACTTTGTTAAGTGTTTTCAGGATGTTTGGACTTCTCAAGAAATCAAAACCACAACAAGACGTCTACTTTCCTTTTAAAACTGTTTTTGAAAAGGAGCAATTGATTTTTGATAAGAAACAGTTTGCTTCTAATGGGTTTGACTTTGTGCAGAAACAAAAGAAGAGACAAAACAGGTGCGATGATGAGAAGTGGGTCAGAAGTGGTGATCGTCCCTTCACCAAAACCAAGAGAAGCAACTGTGTTGTGCCTGATCATAATGAGCTTCAGACTTATGCCAGCTTGGAAAAGATGTTGCATAAGGCGATTCATGTTGTCCGGCAACTCAAAAAGAAGGGAAACAGCAACACTTCTTCTGCACCAAAACAACAAAGTAATTCTTCTTCTATTTCAAATTCTGATTTGAAAACTAATGTGTTGTCTTCTGATAAAAGCAAGGCTGTGAAAACCACAAGCAAGGCTCTTTCTACCAGGTGTTTCAAATGCCATAAGGTCGGTCATTATGCCAACAAGTGCCAAAAACAGAAAACGTTGGTGACTTTGGAGAAAGTTGAAACCGAGCCAGAAAAGGAAGATGTTTTACCAATTTTCGATGACTATGCACATGAACCGAAGGAAGGGTCAGGTGGAGAGCAAAATTGTGGTCATAAAGAAGGATCTTGTTCCATTCACAATCCGGACCAAACTCAAGGTGAGCAACGTTCTGATTATGGTTCTTTTGCTTATAATCCTTTTCCTTTTAATGTTTCAGATTTGAGGACAAATCTTTTTGAAGAGGAAGGGAATGATGTGCCGCAGACCACGGATCATTACATGGAACCAGCTCAGCATGGAGTTCAGGACGTTCTGAACATTTCAACCGAGGTTCATGTTTTTCACCGTGCCATACTTGACTTGGGTCGAGCCAGACTTAGCTTGGGTGGTAAAAAAACCAAAGACGGACATGCATTCTCATCCGGCGGACCATCCGGACAGTCCCGCAAGCGTCCTTATCTTTACCCCGTGCATCCATCTGGTTCGGATGAATCTAGACATCTTGACTGGTCTTCTCCGTTTTCCGTGCCTTGACCAGATCTAGTCTTCTCTATTTTCCGTGCCTTGACCAGATCTAGTCTTCTCTATTTTCCGTGCCTTGACCAGATCTAGTCTTCTCTATTTTCCGTGCCTTGACTAGATCTAGTCAAATTTATATTTCCTATGCATTGTTTTCCCACATTTTCTTTTATTGTCTTTGACTACAAAACACTATAAATATGTAGTCCCTTTGATGAATAAAATCAGTTCAGTTTTGGTTGTTTATTTCGTTTCTTCTCTGAGTGAGAGAGAGAGTTCTTAGCTAGTTCATCGGTTTGAACCGGCTTGTTGATTTGGTGGTCAGCCAATCATCTTTGTGTGTCGTTTGGTGGTTAGCCAACACACTACATTCGTTCTTAGGTGGTTAGCCTTAGATCGTGGGTATATCAAGAGCCATTCCGCATCTCTTGACGATCCTTTCAATCCATCTCAGTTCTAGAAGTACCGTTTACCTTCTCGGTTCATATCCAACACCCAGCTAAAGTGATCCTTCCTTATTTTGGTTCTATCAGAGAGTGTCTCGGAGAGTGAAGCTGAGAAATGGCAGCAAGAAGACATGATGGTGATGTCAGATCTTCATGCATCGTTGGAGCCAGCTATACTGGATGCGTATAGCTACTGTGAGACAGCCAGGGAGCTGTGGGACACACTGAAGAAGGTGTATGGAAACACCTCCAATCTGAGCCGTGTGTTTGAAGTCAAGAAGGCAATCAATGGGTTGTCTCAAGAAGACATGGAGTTTACCAAGCATTTGGGAAGGTTCCGGTCACTGTGGTCTGAGTTGGAGATGCTAAGGCCAAGTACACTTGATCCAGAGCTCCTAAATGAGAGGCGTGAGCAGGACAAGGTCTTTGGGCTCTTACTCACGCTGAATCCAAGCTACACTGGTCTAATCCAACACATGTTGAGGTCCGAGAAGCTCCCTGATCTAGAGGAGGCGTGTGCTCAGATACAAAAGGAGCAAGGCTCCATTGGCTTGTTTGGAGGCAAGGGGGAGCTCTCTCTTGCAAATGCTGTGCAATCTGATCATGAAGAGACTCCACAAGCCAACAAAGCAGCTCACGGCAAGTATGAGGATAGGAAGTTCAATAGCAACTGTGATCATTGCAAGAAGCATGGACACAAGAAGAGCCAGTGCTGGATACTTCGTCCCCATTTGAAGCCGGCGAAGTTCATGAAGGAAAGGGAGGCAAGGGCGCATGTATCTGATGGAGCAGGACCATCTAACTGTGGAGCTGAAGGAGAGGGGCGTGAGGGTGATGGCAAGGCACTGGTGACATACTCAGCAACTCCTAACATCCGTGGCAATGATCAGGACTTCATAAGGAGATCCGAGATGGATGCACTCATCAAAATGCTCAAGGAGAATGGTAACATTCATGGGTACTCTTTTGGTGCATCAATGATAGCTAGGACTATGAATACTTCTCCTTATGCTACTGACATTGCTAGGATGAATAGCATTAAGAGTAGTGACAATGCTAGAGCCGAGTACACCTTTGATAGAAATGCTAGGATGAATCAAGAACTTAAAGCATTTAGATCATCTTTGAACCTTTGTCATACTGCTAGCAACATAACTAAGCCATTAATTGTTGATTCTGGTGCATCTCATCACATGATTAGTGATACAAACCTCATTAATGATATAGAACCAACTAATGGACATGTTATGATTGCAAATGGAGATAAGATACCTATTAGAGGAATAGGAAACTTGAAATTGTTTGATAAAAACTCTAGAGCTTTCTATATGCCTGATTTTACATCTAACTTGTTATCTGTCAAGAAATGCACAACTGATTTGAATTGCAATGTCATATTCAGTCCTAATGATGTTAAGTTTCAGGATATTGAGAGCAGCCAAATGATTGGAAAAGGAATCACTAAGGGAGAGTTGTATTTGCTTGAAGAACTTGAACCTGTTTCCAATTACAACTGCTCATTTACTTCTGCTTCTAGTTTAAATAAAAATGCTTTGTGGCATGCTAGATTAGGACATCCTCATGGTAGGGCTTTGAACTTGATGTTACCAGGTGTTTCATTTGAGAATAAGGATTGTGAAGCTTGCATTTTAGGCAAGCATTGTAAAACTGTTTTTCCAAACTCTACTAGTGTTTATGATAAATGCTTTGATCTTATACACTCTGATGTTTGGACTGCACCTTGCATATCTAGGGACAATCATAAATACTTTGTGACATTCATTGATGAAAAATCCAAATACACCTGGTGATAGATGCATTTAAGAACTTTCAAGCTTATGTGACTAACCATTATCATGCCAAGATTAAAATTTTTAGATCAGATAATGGAGGAGAGTACACAAGCTATGCGTTCAAGAGCCATCTAAATCATCATGGGATCTTGCATCAAACAAGCTGTCCCTATACTCCACAACAGAATGGTGTGGCTGAGAGGAAGAACAGGCACTTGATGGAGGTTGCTAGATCACTGATGTTTCAAGCCAATGTCCCAAAGAGATTTTGGAGTGATGCAGTTGCAACTGCATGCTACTTGATCAACCGGATTCCCACCAAGGTGCTAAAGGATCAAGCACCATTTGAGGTTCTCAACAAGCACAAGCCATCAGTAGAGTACTTAAGAGTATTTGGGTGTTTATGCTATGTGCTGGTACCAGGAGAGTTGAGAAACAAGTTAGAAGCAAGAAGCAGGAAGGCAATGTTCATTGGCTACTCAACAACTCAAAAAAGGATACAAGTGTTATGATCCAGAAGCTAGAAGAGTACTTGTATCTAGAGATGTGAAGTTCATTGAAGAAAGAGGGTACTATGAGGAGATGAATCAAGAGGAATTGAAGGATCTCACATCAGATAAGGCTGGAGTCTTAGGGACTATCCTAGAGGGTCTAGGCATCAGGATGAACCAGGATCAGTCTGCGAGTGGTGGAGGCCAGGGAGGAAGCTCCAATGAACCTCTTAGAGCTACACAAACACCTCACCTTGATTATGAGGGGGGGAAGTGAACCTGAAACTCAAGAAAATGGCCAAGAAGGAGTCGGCTTGAGTGAAGAAGGAGAAGAGATCAGCTCAGGTTCTCATCATCAAGGTGAGCAAAGCCAAGAAGATGAAGAACATCAGAGTGGAGTTCAAGAACCAAGTACACAAGATGAACCGGTTCAAGAACAAGAACAACCTGTATTGAGAAGAAGCACAAGGCTGAGGAAGGATCCTTCCAGTTGGGTAAACACGCGAGTGTACTACAATGCCCAAGCTGTGGAGCATCACTCTCAAGCTGTGTGCTCCTTTGCTCAATACCCTGAAGAACATTGTGCTTTTATGGTAAATTTGGATGAGAATTACATTCCAAGAAGCTATGAAGAGGCAGTAATGGATAAAGAATGGAAGGAATCAGTTGGAGCTGAGGCAGGAGCTATGATCAAGAATGATACATGGTATGAGAGTGAGTTACCAAAAGGGAAGAAGGCTGTGACTAGTAGATGGATCTTCACAATCAAGTATAAGGCTGATGGAACAATTGAGAGGAAGAAGTCAAGACTGGTTGCAAGAGGTTTCACTCAAACCTATGGAGAAGACTACATTGAGACCTTTGCACCAGTAGCTAAGCTCCACACAATCCGAATTGTATTAAGCTTGGCTGTGAACCTTGGATGGGGCTTATGGCAAATGGATGTGAAGAATGCTTTCCTACAAGGAGAACTTGAGGATGAAGTGTATATGCATCCGCCTCCAGGCTTGGAACACTTGGTGAAGAGAGGGAATGTGCTGAGACTAAAGAAAGCTATCTATGGACTGAAGCAATCACCAAGAGCTTGGTACAACAAGCTGAGTACTACTCTGAATGGCCGAGGCTTCAAGAAGTCTGAACTAGACCACACCCTCTTCACTCTCACTACTCCCTCAGGTATGATTGCACTCCTTGTGTATGTTGATGATATCATTATCACAGGAAGTGATAAGGAAGGTATCATAGCAACCAAGGAGTTTCTTAAATCAATATTTGAGATTAAAGACTTGGGAGAAATGAAATACTTTCTTGGAATTGAGATATGTAGATCCAAGGAAGGCTTGTTCATGTCCCAAAGGAAGTATACACTTGATCTTTTGAAAGGTGCAGGTGCTTATGGAGGCAAGACAGCAAGGATGCCTATGGAGGATGGCTACAAAGTCCCACGAGAGGGGGAGATTGAAGACAGCAAACCTTACCAGGATCCTAAACTCTATAGAAAGCTAGTTGGCAAATTGATTTATCTTACCATAACTAGACCTGACATCTGTTTTGCTGTGAACCAGGTGAGTCAACACATGCAAGTGCCTAAGGAGCATCATTGGCGCATGGTGGAGAGGATCTTGATGTATCTCAACGGCTCACCTGATCAAGGAGTATGGATGGGTTGCAATGGGAGCACTGAAGTAGTTGGATACTGTGATGCGGATTGGGCTGGTGATAGAGCAGACAGGAGATCAACCACAGGCTATTGCACATTCATTGGAGGCAACTTGGTTACTTGGAAGAGCAAGAAGCAGAAGGTGGTGTCTTGCTCAAGTGCAGAAGCTGAGTATAGAGCTATGCTGAAGCTGACCAACGAGCTGGTGTGGATCAAGGGTATCTTGAAGCACTTGGAGATTGATCAAGCCACGCCAATGACAATGCATTGTGATAACCAAGCTGCCATCCACATTGCCTCCAACTCGGTGTTCCATGAGAGAACCAAGCACATTGAAGTGGATTGTCACAAGGTGAGGCAGATGATCATCTTAGGAGTCATCCTGCCATGCTACACAAGAAGTGAAGATCAGTTGGCTGATGTGTTCACTAAGGCTGCAAGACAGAGAAGACAATGGAGTCCATTCACATCAGGTTGGGCCTCATTGATCTTGGGAAGAGAAGGAGCTGATCCCCTTTGGCTGTGAGGTCTTTACTCTTTTTCCCTCATCAAGGTTTTATCCCAATGGGTTTTCCTTGGTGAGGTTTTTAATGAGGAAGATCTCATAGCTGTCCAAGCTTAGTCTTTCACAAAGCTAAGCTTGAGGGGGAGTGTTGAAGAGAAGTCTTGATGTTGAAGAGACGTCTTGAGAGGTTAAGAAGGAGCTTAGGAGGAATGGAGAAGGTTGGGTAAGGTGTGTCCGTACAAGGCAAGGCCGTACAAGGCCGTACTACTTGGCCGTACACACTTACCTCAGCTGCGGTTAAGTCAAGAGTTACTTGAGTGACTTACCGTGATAAGAAGAAGCACTGATCACTCACCTGAAGGATCAGACCGTTACCAAAGGAAGAAGGAGCGTGTGACAGCCTGTCTTGAGCTGGAAAGGAGAAGGCATAAAGCAAAGATGCCTCACACACGCGGTCACTCCTATTGGATAGTTCAAATGCATTCTTATCTTATCCTTTGACTCTACAAGCTTGTAATCGAAACCCTAGAGACTCTCTCACACTATATAATGTATCCTAATCCCATTAATGAAAGTTAGACAGTTCTAATCACTAAATCTCTCTACACATTTCACAATGATTCTCCATTAGTCTCATAATCTCTTACTCTTTCTTAATCTATCTCTTATTCTCTTATAAACTCAGATTCTATCTTACATTTCTCAAAAGTCATACTGATTTGAAAGTGGGACAGCTTCTTCATCCTAACTCCTATGAGATTTATTCAACTTCCTAGTGATTCTCCATTACTTTATGTATCAAAATCAAGCTTCTTACATCGCGATTCATCCTGGTTCTATTAGAATGACAAGGAAGCTGTTATATTCCCAAACAGGAAAACTGGGATCACCTGATTTGAAAGTGGGATAGCTTCTTCATCCTAACTCCAATGAGATTTATTCAACTTCCTAGTCATTCTCCATTACTTTATGTATCAAAATCAAGCTTCTTACATCGCGATTCATCCTGGTTCTATTAGAATGACAAGGAAGCTGTTATATTCCCAAATAGGAAAATTGGGATCACCTGATTTGAAACTGGGATAGCTTCTTCATCCTAACTCCTATGAGATTTATTCAACTTCCTAGTGATTCACCATTACTTTATGTATCAAAATCAAGCTTCTTACATCAAGATTCATACTGGTTTGATTAGAATGACAAAGAAGCTATCATATTCCCAAACAGGAAAACTGGGATCACCTGATTTGAAAGTGGGATAGCTTCTTCATCCTAACTCCTATGAGATTTCTTCAACTTCCTAGTGATTCTCCATTACTTTATTTATCAAAATCAAGCTTCTTACATCGCGATTCATTTTGGTTTGATTAGAATGACAAAGAGGCTGTCATATTCCCAAACAGGAAAAGTGGGATCACCTGATTTGAAAGTGGGATAGGTTCTTTATCCTAACTCCTATGAGATTTATTCAACTTCCTAATAATTCTCCATTACTTTATGTATCAAAATCAAGCTTCTTACATCGCGATTCATCCTGGTTCTATTAGAATGACAAGGAAGCTGTTATATTCCCAAACAGGAAAACTGGGATCACCTGATTTGAAAGTGGGATAGCTTCTTCATCCTAACTCCTATGAGATTTATTCAACTTCCTAGTGATTCTCCATTACTTTATGTATCAAAATCAAGCTTCTTACATCATTCATCCTGGTTTGATTAGAATGACAAAGAAGCTGTCATATTCCCAAACAGGAAAACTGGGATCACCTGATTTGAAAGTGGGATAGCTTCTTCATCCTAACTCCTATGAGATTTATTCAACTTCCTAGTGATTCTCCATTACTTTATGTATCAAAATCAAGCTTCTTACATCGCGATTCATCCAGGTTCTATTAGAATGACAAGGAAGCTGTTATATTCCCAAACAGGAAAACTGGGATCACCTGATTAGAAAGTGGGATAGCTTCTTCATCCTAACTCCTATGAGATTTATTCAACTTCCTAGTGATTCTCCACTACTTTATATATCAAAATCAAGCTTCTTACATCGTGATTCATCCTGGTTTGATTGGAATGACAAAGAAGCTGTCATATTCCCAAACAGGAAAACTGGGATCACCTGATTTGAAAGTGGGATAGCTTCTTCATCCTAACTCCTATGAGATTAATTCAACTTCCTAGTGATTTTCCATTACTTTATATATCAAAATCAAGCTTCTTACATCGTGATTCATCCAGGTTTGATTAGAATGACAAAGAAGCTGTCATATTCCCAAACAGGAAAAGTGGGATCACCTGATTTGAATGTGGGATAACTTCTTCATCCTAACTACTATGAGATTTATTCAACTTCCTAGTGATTCTCCATTACTTTATGTATCAAAATCAAGCTTCTTACATCGCGATTCATCCTGGTTCTATTAGAATGACAAGGAAGTTGTTATATTCCCAAACAGGAAAACTGGGATCACCTGATTTGAAAGTGGGATAGCTTCTTCATCCTAACTCCTATGAGATTTATTCAACTTCCTAGTGATTCTCCATTACTTTATGTATCAAAATCAAGCTTCTTACATCGCGATTCATCCTGGTTTGATTAGAATGACAAGGAAGCTGTCATATTCCCAAACAGGAAAACTTGGATCACCTGATTTGAAAGTGGGATAGCTTCTTCATCCTAACTCCTATGAGATTTATTCAACTTCCTAGTGATTCTCCATTACTTTATGTATCAAAATCAAGCTTCTTACATCGCGATTCATCCTGGTTTGATTAGAATGACAAGGAAGCTGTCATATTCCCAAACAGGAAAACTGGGATCACCTTATTTGAAAGTGGGTTACCTTCTTCATCATATCTCCTATGAGATTTATTCAACTTCCTAATGGTTCTCCACTAATTTATGTATCCAATTCAAGCTTCTAACATCGCGATTCATCCTGGCATGATTAGAATGACAAAGAAGCTGTCATATTCCCAAACAGGAAAATAGGGATCACCTGATTTGAAAGTGGGATAGCTTCTTCATCCTAACTCCTATGAGATTTATTCAATTTTCTGGTGATTCTCCATTACTTTATGTATCAAAATCAAGCTTCTTACATCGCGATTCATCCTGGTTTGATTAGAATGACAAAGAAGCTGTCATATTCCCAAACAGGAAAACTGGGATCAACTGATTTGAAAGTGGGATAGCTTCTTCATCCTAACTCCTATGAGATTTATTCAACTTCCTAGTGATTCTCCATTACTTTATTATCAAAATCAAGCTTCTTACATCGCGATTCATTGGTTTGATTAGAATGACAAAGAAGCTGTCATATTCCCAAACAGGAAAACTGGGATCACCTGATTTGAAAGTGGGATAGCTTCTTCATCCTAACTCCTATGAGATTTATTCAACTTCCTAGTGATTCTCCATTACTTTATGTATCAAAATCAAGCTTCTTACATCGCGATTCATCCTGGTTTGATTAGAATGACAAAGAAGCTGTCATATTCCCAAACAGGAAAACTGGGATCACCTGATTTGAAAGTGGGATAGCTTCTTCATCCTAACTCCTATGAGATTTATTCAACTTCCTAGTGATTCTCCATTACTTTATGTATCAAAATCAAGCTTCTTACATCGCGATTCATCCTGGTTTGATTAGAATGACAAAGAAGCTGTCATATTCCCAAACAGGAAAACTGGGATCACCTGATTTGAAAGTGGGATAGCTTCTTCATCCTAACTCCTATGAGATTTATTCAACTTCCTAGTGATTCTCCATTACTTTATGTATCAAAATCAAGCTTCTTACATCGCGATTCATCCTGGTTTATTAGAATGACAAGGAAGCTGTTATATTCCCAAACAGGAAAACTGGGATCACCTGATTTGAAAGTGGGATAGCTTCTTCATCCTAACTCCTATGAGATTTATTCAACTTCCTAGTGATTCTCCATTACTTTATGTATCAAAATCAAGCTTCTTACATCGCGATTCATCCTGGTTTGATTAGAATGACAAAGAAGCTGTCATATTCCCAAACAGGAAAACTGGGATCACCTGATTTGAAAGTGGGATAGCTTCTTCATCCTAACTCCTATGAGATTTATTCAACTTCCTAGTGATTCTCCATTACTTTATGTATCAAAATCAAGCTTCTTACATCGCGATTCATCCTGGTTCTATTAGAATGACAAGGAAGCTGTTATATTCCCAAACAGGAAAACTGGGATCACCTGATTTGAAAGTGGGATAGCTTCTTCATCCTAACTCCTATGAGATTTATTCAACTTCCTAGTGATTCTCCATTACTTTATGTATCAAAATCAAGCTTCTTACATCGCGATTCATCCTGGTTTGATTAGAATGACAAAGAAGCTGTCATATTCCCAAACAGGAAAACTGGGATCACCTGATTTGAAAGTGGGATAGCTTCTTCATCCTAACTCCTATGAGATTTATTCAACTTCCTAGTGATTCTCCATTACTTTATATATCCAAATCAAGCTTCTTACATCGCGATTCATCCTGGTTTGATTAGAATGACAAAGAAGCTGTCATATTCCCAAACAGGAAAATTGGGATCACCTGATTTGAAAGTGGGACAGCTTCTTCATCCTAACTCCTATGAGATTTATTCAACTTCCTAGTCATTCTCCATTGCTTTATGTATCAAAATCAAGCTTCTTACATCGCGATTCATCCTGGTTCTATTAGAATGACAAGGAAGCTGTTATATTCCCAAATAAGAAAACTGGGATCACCTGATTTGAAAGTGGGATAGCTTCTTCATCCTAACTCCTATGAGATTTATTCAACTTCCTAGTGATTCTCCATTACTTTATGTATCAAAATCAAGCTTCTTACATCGCGATTCATCCTGGTTTATTAGAATGACAAGGAAGCTGTCATATTCCCAAACAGGAAAAGTGGGATCACCTGATTTGAAAGTGGGATAGCTTCTTCATCCTAACTCCTATGAGATTTATTCAACTTCCTAGTGATTCTCCATTACTTTATGTATCAAAATCAAGCTTCTTACATCCGATTCATCTGGTTTGATTAGAATGACAAAGAAGCTGTCATATTCCCAAACAGGAAAAGTGGGATCACCTGATTTGAAAGTGGGATAGCTTCTTCATCTTAACTCCTATGAGATTTATTCAACTTCCTAGTGATTCTCCATTACTTTATGTATCAAAATCAAGCTTCTTACATCGCGATTCATTCTGGTTTGATTAGAATGACAAACAAGCTGTCATATTCCCAAACAGGAAAAGTGGGATCACCTGATTTGAAAGTGGGATAGCTTCTTCATCCTAAATCCTAGGAGATTTCTTCAACTTCCTAGTGATTCTCCATTACTTTATGTATCAAAATCAAGCTTCTTACATCAAGATTCATCCTGGTTTGATTAGAATGACAAGGAAGCTGTCATATTCCCAAACAGGAAAACTGGGATCACCTGATTTTAAAGTGGGATAGCTTCTTCATCCTAACTCCTATGAGATTTCTTCAACTTCCTAGTGATTCTCCATTACTTTATTTATCAAAATCAAGCTTCTTACATCACGATTCATTTTGGTTTGATTAGAATGACAAAGAAGCTGTCATATTCCCAAACAGGAAAAGTGGGATCACCTGATTTGAAAGTGGGATAGGTTCTTCATCCTAACTCCTATGAGATTTATTCAACTTCCTAGTAATTCTCCATTACTTTATGTATCAAAATCAAGCTTCTTACATCGCGATTCATCCTGGTTCTATTAGAATGACAAGGAAGCTGTCATATTCCCAAACAGGAAAACTTGGATCACCTGATTTGAAAGTGGGATAGCTTCTTCATCCTAACTCCTATGAGATTTATTCAACTTCCTAGTGATTCTCCATTACTTTATGTATCAAAATCAAGCTTCTTATATCTCGATTCATCCTGGTTTGATTAGAATGACAAAGAAGCTGTCATATTCCCAAACAGGAAAACTGGGATCACCTGATTTGAAAGTGGGATAGCTGCTTCATCCTAACTCCTATGAGATTTATTCAACTTCCTAGTGATTCTCCATTACTTTATGTATCAAAATCAAGCTTCTTACACATCGCGATTCATCCTGGTTCTATTAGAATGACAAGGAAGCTGTTATATTCCCAAACAGGAAAACTGGGATCACCTGATTTGAAAGTGGGATAGCTTCTTCATCCTAACTCCTATGAGATTTATTCAACTTCCTAGTGATTCTCCATTACTTTATATATCAAAATCAAGCTTCTTACATCGCGATTCATCCTGGTTTGATTAGAATGACAAAAGAAGCTGTCATATTCCCAAACAGGAAAACTGGGATCACCTGATTTGAAAGGGGATAGCTTCTTCATCCTAACTCCTATGAGATTTATATTCAACTTCCTAGTGATTCTCCATTACTTTATGTATCAAAATCAAGCTTCTTACATCGCGATTCATCCTGGTTTGATTAGAATGACAAAGAAGCTGTCATATTCCCAAACAGGAAAACTGGGATCACCTGATTTGAAAGTGGGATAGCTTCTTCATCCTAACTCCTATGAGATTTATTTCAACTTCCTAGTGATTCTCCATTACTTTTATGTATCAAAATCAAGCTTCTTACATCGCGATTCATCCTGGTTCTATTAGAATGACAAGGAAGCTTTCATATTCCCAAACAGGAAAATGGGATCACCTGATTTGAAAGTGGGATAGCTTCTTCATCCTAACTCCTATGAGATTTATTCAACTTCCTAGTGATTCTCCATTACTTTATGTATCAAAATCAAGCTTCTTACATCGCGATTCATCCTGGTTCTATTAGAATGACAAGGAAGCTGTTATATTCCCAAACAGTATTCCCAAACAGGAAAAGTGGGATCACCTGATTTGAAAGTGGGATAGCTTCTTCATCCTAACTCGTATGAGATTTATTCAACTTCCTAGTGATTCTCCATTACTTTATGTATCAAAATCAAGCTTCTTACATCGCGATTCATCCTGGTTTGATTAGAATGACAAAGAAGCTGTCATATTCCCAAACAGGAAAACTGGGATCACTGATTTGAAAGTGGGATAGCTTCTTCATCCTAATTCCATGAGATTTCTTCAACTTCCTAGTAATTCTCCTTACTTTATGTATCAAAATCAAGCTTCTTACATCGCGATTTATCCTGGTTTGAATAGAATGACAAAGAAGCTGTCATATTCCCAAACAGGAAAATTGGGATACCTGATTTGAAAGTGGGACAGCTTTTCATCCTAACTCCTATGAGATTTATTCAACTTCCTAGTGATTCTCCATACTTTATGTATCAAATCAAGCTTCTTACATCGCGATTCATCCTGGTTTGAATAGAATGACAAAGAAGCTGTCATATTCCCAAACAGGAAAATTGGGATTACCTGATTTGAAAGTGGGACAGCTTCTTCATCCTAACTCCTATGAGATTTATTCAACTTCCTAGTGATTCTCCATTACTTTATGTATCAAAATCAATCAGCTTCTTACATCGCAATTCATCCTGGTTCTATTAGAATGACAAGGAAGCTGTTATATTCCCAAACAGGAAACTGGGATCACCTGATTTGAAAGTGGGATAGCTTCTTCATCCTAACTCCAATGAGATTTATTCAACTTCCTAGTCATTCTCCATTACTTTATGTATCAAAATCAAGCTTCTTACATCGCGATTCATCCTGGTTCTATTAGAATGACAAGGAAGCTGTTATATAATTCCCAAATAGTATTAAAGTGAAGCAAGACAAGGAGATGTGAAGGCCAAACCAAGGAAGTGAAGGCCAAGCATCTCCACACCAAACTAAAGAAGAAGAAGCTATCCAAGCCATGAACAAGCCTCAAGAGAGTGATCACACGGCCAAGACAATGAAAAGATGATCAAGGCGTGTGTGCAGAAGAGAAGGAGGCTGTAGAGTCATGAAGTGTGTTGCAAGTATTCAAGACTTGTGCATCAAGGAAAGGAGCCAACAATGAAACAAGAGAAGAAGAGGTACTTGAAAAGAGTCTGGTTCATACAACCTTGCTTTACAAGGCAGTCCGTACAGTCTTGGCTTCCAAGTAACCAAGCTTAACCTAGAGTGACTTGGAAGGCAAGGAAAGTAGTGAGCTCGTCCAGCTTGATATTCTGAAGCAGATTTGAAGTTTAAACAAGCTTATGACCCTTGGAGAGTCAAGGAAAAGATCTGGTTTGAATTGAAGCAAGGAAAGTCACATGTGGTGCTTTGGAGAAGCAACTGGCCTGTCACTTTCACTTAAGCAAGCTGTGCCAACCTCTCTCCTGTCCCTTTCTCCTCATCTGGTCGTGCCTCTTCCTGTTCTCATCCTCCTTGGCTGCTTTCTAATAGCTTTGTTTATTCATTTCCTAGGATAGTATTAGTTTTAATCTCTCCTTTGTCTTGTTGCTGCTGCTGTAAAACCTAAGGCTCTCCTCTATAAATAAAGAGGCAGCCTCATTGTAATGAACACACAAGAAATAAGAGACAAGCATTCATAAATTTCGTGTATAACTCATCTCTTTACTAAGTGTTCTTTAAATTAGTCACAATGTAGGGAGTTAAGGTATACATGTTTTGGGTCTGCCTAAGGGCAGATCATGCTTGCCCATTCTACTCTAAAATCAGTTTAAACTCTTCTTTATCTTCTCTTAAACTCTAGCTTACTGATTCTATTTCCTATTCTCCTTAAGTGAAGAAACTGAAAGTGTTGTGTCACTTCTCAAGGAATAGATTCAAACTAGAGTCTTTAATCTGTTCTTAGTTTAATTCTAATTATTGTATCAATCTCACAGCCACTTAATCTCTCTAGATTCAGATGGTTGTGTAGATTATTTTGCTGAGAGAATCAATCACAATTGATTGTCTCTTCCATTCTTAAAGAGTGAGTTCATGTTCTTAGCTAGTCATAGCTTTTCCAACATGGTATCAGAGCTTTGTTGCTCTTCTTGGGCTGAACTCACTTCTTTTGTCAATTTCTTCATCTGAATCTCTCTCTCTTTCTCCTTTAAATTCGTTTTTGATGAGCTGTGTGGCTGGGATTCAAAACTTGGACAGTAGAGAGTGTAGATGAAGTATGTATTCAAAATCTGTGAGTTTCTTTAAGATGCAAGTCTTTAAAAGTTTTTTTTTAATCAATGACTCTCCCCTTTATCTCCTCATTGTTTAAGCCTTTGGATGAAAGATTAAAATCTGTTCATGTCAGCTTGAGGGAGGGAGAAAAGATTAAACTTGTATCTTGAAGAACTCTTGAAAAGAAAAAAAAAATCGATTTCAAAAATATTTTTGTGTTCTTCATCTTGTCTAATGATTTCTTTAAAGAAGACAAGATGGAGTTCTGTTTTGGTTTCTTCTCTCCCATGTGTAAGCTGTGGTTCTGATCTTGAGTTGGGATCCTAATCCAAGGCTAAGGGAGAGAAATGAAACAAAAGACTTCATCTGTTTTGTGCTTTAAAAACAGTTTTAAAAGATGAAGTTCTTGCTGGTTTTGTCTCAAACATTATCATCCTTTTCTACCCTTTGTCTCTTAATATTTTCAAACTTGGTAAAAGGCTTTAAGTCTAATGAAACCAATGCTTGAGGGAGGGAGAAAGATTGATGATGATTTGAAGAAAATTGATTTGTAAGAGCATTTGAATTTCAGATTTAAAGAAAAGCTCTTTGAAAGGATTTAAAAAAAAAAAATCTGAAAATGTTTTGAACAGATTCTTGAGTAATCTGATTTCGAAAATGCTTTAAAAATGTGTTAACTGGTGGGATGTTCATGCCTCACCAGCATTGTGATCAGCCATGAAGCTTGAAGGCCATGGACTGCAATCTGCTTCCGCAAAACTCTCATTCTCCTCCATACTCTTACTCTCCATTATTATCTCATACTTTTGTTACTTATTCTCAAATTCTCTGGTTACTTTATTCTCTCCATCATTCACTAATTTTGTGCTTTGAATCTGTCCATACTCAACAGGTTCTAAGTTTAAGAATGGTGATTAGTGTTTGTGCTTGGTTGTCTCAAGAAGACAATACAAGTTTGGTTGATCGAGAGCGGCATCAGAAGCAAGCTTTGGGGGTTAGAACCAATGGCCTCAGATTCATGGACCCAAGACAAGAAGATCTTGAGGAGAAGTGGCTGTAGGAAAGTGATGAATCAACTCACCAGCAAGATGTTAGCTAAGGGTCAGTAAGCTTCATGTGAAGCATCAAGAAGAAAGAGGTGTTGCAAAGTTCAAATCATGGCGTCAATATACACTTTTGTGTATTAGAGCATGATTCAACCAATCAGGGATAATCAGATGAAAAGATTAAAGAGATTAAGAGATTTTAGAGAGAGAATAAAGAGAGAGAGACTCAAAACTCCATTAATTAATAACTGATGAGGTTTACAAGTATTAATAGAGAGAGCAACAAGGAAATTCGAAATGGATAAGCATGTGTAGTCAAAGGACAGGCTGGAACTCCTTTTGAATCACTTGGCTGTGCTTTCTCACATGCTTGCACTAGTATAAAGGCAACTTCTCCTTTCCAGCATCATACAGGTGTGAGATTTGTAGAGTTATCTTCTCTAGTTGTGTGAGTGAATGTGTATAAGCTCCAATAGAGAAGATGAGAGCTTTTAATGGTGATTTAGAAAGAGAGATTGATAAGAGTGTTTACTTAAATCAGAAACAAGAGACTTTGAGAGATTAAGAGATTTAGAGACTAAGAAAGGGAGAGATTAAAGAGAATCTGATTCAAGAACACTTTTCATTTCCATGAAGTGGAGAGGGGAAATCCCCCTTACTCCCTTAGGGTTTACAATCGACATTATGAGCTGTTTATATAGGCTTTTACATTTGCAATAACATAAACCTAAATCTAATGGCTCATAATCTTCTTGGAGTTTGGATGGTTGAGATGGAGAGAGTTATGCTAGTCTTTATCTCCATGATAGCTCTTCTTATTGGCTGGTCTCTCTTTAGCGTGTGATTGGATGCTTTAAGGCTCCTCTTCATCTTGCCATGTATCTGTCTAGATACATAGTCAAAGCACAGCTCATGGACAGCTTGCACAGCCAGCCTGTCTTATCTCCAAACGGTAACAAGAGGAAGCTAAAGACATCCGCGCCCTTCTTGGATTTGAATATCCTCATGGCTCCTTTATACATGAAGCCACACGAGTCTCTTCTTCCTTGAGACTCAAGTTAGGTTGATCACAAACATTAGAGCATGTATGGATCATGCAATGTCCGTACACTGATGCCTTAAGTTTGCACCAAGCCTAAGACTCACAAATGGCCGAGTATGCTCCATCTGGTACGTCCACCATCAGTACTGATCCGTACTGTGTCCGTACATGGCCGTACCGGCCTTGCCCTATCTTTGCACACTCGTCCATTTGCTCCTCAACATTCTTCTAAGTCTTTCCTAGACTTTGCCCAAGCTTAGAACCACCATAAGAGACTTCTAGCTATCTTAAGACACTTCATAACTCTTGATAGGCAATCTCTTACGCTCTTGCCCTATCTTTGCACCATCCTCAATTCAACTCACATCTTTTGCTTCTCCACTTCTTCTCTTCAAGTTAACACTCCCCCTCAAGCTTGACTTTAGCTGATCCTAAGTCAAGCTTGGAACCTTGAAGAACTTCCTCATTAAAAACCTCACCAAGGAAAACCCTTTGGGACAAAACCTTGATGAGGGAAAAAGAGTAAAGCCTCCAAGGCCTAGGGATTGGCCAGTGAGTCTTTGTGCCTTACCAACAATGTAAGGGACACAAAGACTCTGGATCTCGGCCCCTTCTTGTGATGCAAGGTAGATCACATCTTCTCTTGCTCATCACTCTTCATCTTGTACTCATCTCACGGTCTGATCTCCTTCACTTCCCTTTTCACCTAACCGGCTTGCTAGATGACTAGAATGGAACCTTCAGATCATCCTCTCAAGAGTATCAAGTAATAGCTGAGCCTTGGCTGCTTCTTCTTCTAGAGTTTCCACCTTGTTCTAAAGCTTCATGGTCGGATGCCTCAGCCTGTAGTACCAAGGCTGCTCTGCTTTGGCCGCCTTGGAGATTGCTTCACCATCCTCCATCTTGCTTCACAAACCAGTCGGCTCCTCTTCTTGAATAACCGCCAAGTGCTCTCATCAAGAAGCCTTCTCAACACTCCCCCTCAAGCTTGACCATGTGGAACAAGTCAAGCTTGGAAGGAGAGCTTCTTGATCTTCTACATTTGCTCACTGCCGTCCACCTTCTTGAACCGGCACCTTTGTGATCATTTGAAGTCTTCTCAACACTCCCCCTCAAGCTTGACCATGTGGAACAAGTCAAGCTTGGGAGAGCAGCTTCATGATCACACCATCAGACCCTTGCAACACTTCTTCAACTCGCCATCTTCAGGGAATGCTCTTGTGGAACTTTCTTCTTCTGCTCACTTAACTCCCCTCCTCAAGCTTGAATAGAATGAGGGTCCAAGCTTGGAAGTGAGCAGCCGTGAGTCTTCACTAACCAGTGGCACATAACCACTTCAGTAACTGCTCTCCATTGCTCATGACAATGGGCAATGCCTTCCTCTTTCTCTTGGATTGGTGAAGAACTAAGAACACTCCTTGTGCACCTGAAACACCACTCAACCTCCAGAGAAGATTAGACATAGGTGCATTGGGTCAGTCCTTGATTCCACATCAAGCTTGAACACCAATGTCTCACTAAAGCAATGCAAGATCAAACAAGACATCCAAGTTTCAAATCATTGCAAGCTCAACTCTCTAAGTTCTAGTATGATCCTACAGATTCATTACAAGACACTTAGGCAATTTTTGACAGCTCCTTTACTCAGCTACTAGACATTAATCTAGTGCCTCAATGTAAGGTAACTTCAAGCCACTATGCACTAGCTTTCAGTCGGTTTTAACTCATGTATGCAAGCAGATTCAATCAATCACAACAAGCACTACAATGAACCGGAGCTAAGCATTTTAAAATTAATCTCAATCACCAAACAAGTCTCTTTAAGCATCCTGAGATAGATTCTAAATTCATTTCATTTCATTTAGCAATCTTTAAACAATCCTCAGGTTTTCAATCACATCACAACACACAACCAGATCTTATCACAAGCTCATTATCACTTAAGGTTTAAAGAATCGCTTACTATCAAGGAACCAGGTTGGTCCTTGTATCACTCTCGGATGGTAAGCTCATGACTTTGAGGATATGTGAGTCTGGATCGTTACCCATCTCCTTCTCCTTCAGTTCATGACTTCCTCCTTGTTTCTCATACTCACAAACCCCTCCTTTCTTCAAGCCCTCTACTCGCCATCTTCTGGATAGCTTTCTCTTCACACCAGATGAGGAACAGCCTTTGGACAAGGCGCCATGGACAAGGTTCGCGAGGCCTCTCCACACACCTTTGCTTCCAACAAGAGTCTTCATCAGGTACAGGTTGAACTGGCTGAGAGATAAGGAGTAACACGCCATGCTTCAGTCTTCTTCTTGTTGAAGTAACCAGAACCGCAAGTACATGTCTACTAGGCTTTGATTTGAGCTGAGGTGAGAGCAAGTGATTTGCGGAAGCTACAGCTCAGGTTCTGATGAACCTGGCTCTGATACCATGTGAGATTTGTAGAGTTCTCTTCTCTAGTTGTGTGAGTGAATGTGTATAAGCTCCAATAGAGAAGATGAGAGCTTTTAATGGTGATTTAGAAAGAGAGATTGATAAGAGTGTTTACTTAAATCAGAAACAAGAGACTTTGAGAGATTAAGAGATTTAGAGACTAAGAAAGGGAGAGATTAAAGAGAATCTGATTCAAGAACACTTTTCATTTCCATGAAGTGGAGAGGGGAAATCCCCCTTACTCCCTTAGGGTTTACAATCGACATTATGAGCTGTTTATATAGGCTTTTACATTTGCAATAACATAAAACCTAAATCTAATGGCTCATAATCTTCTTGGAGTTTGGATGGTTGAGATGGAGAGAGTTATGCTAGTCTTTATCTCCATGATAGCTCTTCTTATTGGCTGGTCTCTCTTTAGCGTGTGATTGGATGCTTTAAGGCTCCTCTTCATCTTGCCATGTATCTGTCTAGATAGATAGTCAAAGCACAGCTCATGGACAGCTTGCACAGCCAGCCTGTCTTATCTCCAAACGGTAACAAGAGGAAGCTAAAGACATCCGCGCCCTTCTTGGATTTGAATATCCTCATGGCTCCTTTATACATGAAGCCACACGAGTCTCTTCTTCCTTGAGACTCAAGTTAGGTTGATCACAAACATTAGAGCATGTACGGATCATGCAATGTCCGTACACTGATGCCCTAAGTTTGCACCAAGCCTAAGACTCACAAATGGCCGAGTATGCTCCATCTGGTACGTCCACCATCAGTACTGATCCGTACTGTGTCCGTACATGGCCGTACCGGCCTTGCCCTATCTTTGCACACTCGTCCATTTGCTCCTCAACATTCTTCTAAGTCTTTCCTAGACTTTGCCCAAGCTTAGAACCACCATAAGAGACTTCTAGCTATCTTAAGACACTTCATAACTCTTGATAGGCAATCTCTTACGCTCTTGCCCTATCTTTGCACCATCCTCAACTCAACTCACATCTTTTGCTTCTCCACTTCTTCTCTTCAAGTTAACAACAGGCTGTCAAAGTGATCCCTTATCCTTCCTTATCCTCCCTTATCCTCATTGGTCGAGTTTCCTCTCTTCTCTTCACTAAGTTACCTTCTCATCCCATCAGATAACTTCCCCAAGTAGTTACTGTGGTTAAAATAAAGTTACCACAGTAAAACTCTAAAGTTACTGTCTCAGCCTCCTTGGTCTTCATCTCAATACTCCCCCTCAAGCTTGACCATGTAGAACAAGTCAAGCTTGGAAACCATGAAGACCTCCCTCATTAAAAACCTCACCAAGTAAAACCCATTGGGATAAAACCTTGATGAGGGAAAAAGAGTGGAGACTCCATGGTTAAGGGGCTCAGCTCCTAGGAGTCAGATCAATGAGTCCAAGCCTTGACAGTATGGACTCCATTGTCTTCAATCTCGCTGCCTTAGTAAACACATCTGCAAGCTGATCTTCACTTCTTGTATAACATGGCAGAATCACTCCTAAGATGATCATCTGCCTCACCTTATGACAATCCACCTCTATGTGCTTTGTTCTCTCATGAAACACTGAGTTGGAGGAAATGTGGATAGCTGCTTGATTGTCACAATGCATAGTCATAGGAGTACTCTGCTCAATCTCTAGATGCTTCAAGATCCCCTTGATCCACAACAACTCGTTTGTCAGCTTCAGCATGGCTCTATACTCAGCTTCAGCACTTGAACAAGAGATAACCTTCTGCTTCTTACTCTTCCAAGTAACCAAGTTTCCTCCAATGAATGTACAATACCCAGTAGTTGATCTCCTGTCCACTCTATCTCCTGCCCAATCAGCATCACAATACCCAACCACTTCTGTACTGCCATTACAACCCATCCAAACTCCTTGTCCAGCCGTCCCACTCAGATACCTCAGTATCCTATCAACCATCTTCCAGTGATGGACCTTTGGCGCCTGCATATGCTGACTCACTTGGTTCACAGCAAAGCATATATCTGGTCTGGTGATGGTCAAGTAGATCAGCTTGCCAACCATCTTCCTGTATAGCTTAGGATCTTCAAACAGCTGCTTCTCTTCAACCTCCCCCTCACGCAGAACTTTATATCCCTCCTCAAGGGGTGTCTTAGCTATCTTTCCTCCAAGCACATCAGTCTCCTTCAACATATCCATAGTATACTTCCTTTGAGACATAAACAAACCCTCCTTTGATCTGCATATCTCAATGCCCAGAAAATACTTCATCTCTCCCAAATCCTTGATGTCAAACACATATTTGAGAAACTCCTTAGTAGCCTGAATCCCTGCCTTATCACTTCCTGTGATAATCAAATCATCCACATACACTAGAATCACAATGCTCCCTGAAGGTCCTGTCAAGGTGAAGAGAGTGTGATCTAGTTCAGACTTCCTAAAGCCTCTCCCATTGAGTGTTGTACTCAGCTTCCTGTACCAAGCTCTAGGTGACTGTTTCAACCCATATATTGCTTTCTTCAATCTCAAAACATTCCCTGGCTTTACGAGATGCTCAAGACCAGGAGGTGGATGCATGTATACTTCATCTTCAAGTTCACCTTGCAAGAAAGCATTCTTCACATCCATTTGCCACAAATCCCACTCCAAGTTTGTTGCAATAGATAACATAATTCGAATTGTGTGAAGCTTGGCCACTGGTGCAAAAGTATCAATGTAATCTTCCCTATAAGTCTGTGTAAATCCTCTTGCAACCAGCCTAGTCTTGCGCCTATCTATCTCCCCATTTGCAAGGTACTTGATGGTGAAGATCCATCTGCTTGAAACTGCCTTCTTCCCTTTAGGTAACTCACTCTCATACCAAGTATCATTCCTGATCATTGCATCCCTTTTATCTCCTACTGAATCTCTCCAAACCTTGTGCTTCATAGCTTCTTCATAAGATCTTGGTATCTCATTCTCATCCAAGTTACACATAAACACCATGTGCTCTTCTGGAAACTCAGCAAAGGAACACACGGCTTGAGAGGGATGCTCCACAGCCTGGGCATTGTAGTACACTCTCGTGTTTACCCAGTTGGAAGGATCCCTCCTTATCCTTGTGCTCCTCCGCAAGGTCTCAACCTGTTCTTCAGCCTGAACATTCTCTTGTGCTTCCTCTCTTAAACCAGTAGGTTCTCCCTGCTCATTTCCAGTAGGTTCTCCCTGCTCATTTCCACCTGACTGAGCTCCACTCTCTACTTCCTGTGTCTCCTCCTGATCATGCTGACCTGAATCCTCTTGGTTATGCTCCTGCTCCCCTGATTCAGATCCATTCCCCCTCTCATGATCAAGAGGAGTTGTTCCTCCAGCTTCTCCAGCTTGATTAGAAGGTCCTGTTCTTCCTGGTTCCTGATCTTGGGATAATCCTATCCCTAGCCTCTCCAACAACACCCTCAATGTTGTTGCCTTCTCTGATGGAGCTCGGGACAGATCCTCTAGGTCTTCCCATTTCTTCTCCTCATAATACCCTTTAGACTCAACAAACTTCACTTCTCTAGATACCATAACCCTCCTAGTTATTGGATCATAACATTTGTAGCCTTTCTGAGTGATTGAGTACCCAATGAACATAGCTTTAGTACTCTTTGCTTCTAGCTTGTTCCTTCTTTCTCCGGGAATCATCACATAACATAAGCACCCAAAGACTCTCAAATGATCAATGTGTGGCTTGGCCTTGTTTAATACTTCAAAGGGAGACAGTTTCTTCAAGACACGGGTTGGCACTCTATTGATGAGATAGCAAGCAGTCTGAACAGCATCACTCCAAAACCTCTTAGGGACATTCATGTTGAACATTATTGATCTCGCAACCTCCATCAAATGTCTGTTCTTCCTCCCAGCCACCCCATTTTGTTGTGGTGTGTAAGGACAGCTAGTTTGTTGCACAATCCCATGCTTTGCAAGATGACTCTTGAAAGCATTGCTAGTGTATTCTCCTCCATTATCAGACCTCAGAATCTTCACAGTGGCATTGTACTGGTTAGTAACATATGCTTGGAAGTTCATGAAGGCTTCCAGGACTCTGTCTTTGGAGGGAATCATGGTGATCCATGTGTACTTGGACTTCTCATCAATGAAAGTCACAAAGTACTTATGGCTGTCTCTAGACATACAGGGAGCTGTCCACACGTCTGAATGCACCAGATCAAAGCAATTCTCATATCTGGTTTCTGATGTTGGGAAGACAGTTCTACAGTGCTTTCCAAGTATACAAGCTTCACACTCCAAGTGATTGAACGCCATACTTATACACTTTTGTGTATTAGAGCATGATTCAAATAATCAGAGATAATCAGATGAAAAGATTAAAGAGATTAAGAGATTTTAGTGAGAGAATAAAGAGAGAGACTCAAAACTCCATTAATCATTAAAGATGAGGTTTACAACATATTTATGTGAGAGAGACAATACATTTCGAAATCCATAAGATAAGAAAGAGATGCAGAGCATGTGTAGTCAAAGAGAGCCATCCAAAAGCATCCAATGGGAGTCTTCACATGCTTGATCCCTTTGGCATCTTTTACTAGATGCTGTCTACTTTACAGCCTGTCTCCAGCCTCTCTAGCTTGAGGAAACCTTATCCAGACTGCTCCTTCCTTATCCAAGAGCTCCTTGGTCGTGGGTAACTCTCCAAACTGAAGCAAGATCACTTTCCAAGCTTTAACTGAGTTACCACAGTAAAACTAAAGTTACTGTGGTAAAACTCCAAAGTTACTGTATGCCTCAATCCTCTTTCTCTATCAATGTCTCCTCTCTTTATTACCTCATCTCAACACTCCCCCTCAAGCTTGACCATGTGGAACAAGTCAAGCTTGGAAACCATGAAGACCTCCCTCATTAAAAACCTCACCAAAGAGAACCCATTGGGAAAAAGAGTGGAGACTCCATGGTTAAGGGGCTCAGCTCCTGGGAGTAAGATCAATGAGTCCAAGCCTGGATAGTATGGACTCCATTGTCTTCAATCTCGCTGCCTTGGTAAACACATCTGCAAGCTGATCTTCACTTCTTGTATTACATGGCAGAATCACTCCTAGGATAATCATCTGCCTCACCTTATGACAATCCACCTCTATGTGCTTTGTTCTCTCATGAAACACTGAGTTGGAGGCAATGTGGATAGCTGCTTGATTGTCACAATGCATAGTCATAGGAGCACTCTGCTCAATCTCTAGATGCTTCAAGATCCCCTTGATCCACACCAACTCGTTTGTCAGCTTCAACATGGCTCTATACTCAGCTTCAGCACTTGAACAAGAGATAACCTTCTGCTTCTTACTCTTCCAAGTAACCAAGTTCCCTCCAATGAATGTACAATACCCAGTAGTTGATCTCCTGTCCACTCTATCTCCTGCCCAATCAGCATCACAATACCCAACCACTTCTGTACTGCCATTACAGCCCATCCAAACTCCTTGTCCAGCCGTCCCACTCAAATACCTCAGTATCCTATCAACCATCTTCCAGTGATGGACCTTTGGCGCCTGCATATGTTGACTCACTTGATTCACAGCAAAGCATATATCTGGCCTGGTAATAGTCAAGTAGATCAGCTTGCCAACCATCTTCCTATACAGCTTAGCATCTTCAAACAACTGGTTCTCTTCAACCTCCCCCTCACGTAAGACCTTATACCCCTCTTCAAGAGGTGTCTTGGCTACCTTTCCTCCAAGTACATCAGTCTCCTTCAACATATCCATTGTATACTTCCTTTGACACATAAACAAACCCTCTTTGGATCTGCATATCTCAATCCCCAAGAAATACTTCATCTCTCCCAAGTCTTTGATATCAAACACAGACTTGAGGAACTCTTTAGTGGCTTTAATCCCAGCCTTATCACTCCCTGTGATAATCAAATCATCCACATATACCAGTATCACAATGATCCCTGATGGAGTAACCAAAGTGAAGAGTGTATGATCCAGTTCAGACTTCCTGAATCCTCTCCCATTGAGAGTTGTACTCAGCTTTCTGTACCAAGCTCTAGGAGACTGCTTCAGCCCATATATTGCCTTCTTCAATCTCAAAACATTTCCTGGTTTTACTAGATGCTCAAGACCAGGAGGAGGAAGCATGTATACCTCATCTTCTAGCTCACCTTGTAAGAAAGCATTCTTCACATCCATCTGCCACAAATCCCACTCCAAGTTTGTTGCAATGGACAACACAATCCGAACTGTGTGCAGCTTAGCTACTGGTGCAAAGGTATCAATGTAATCCTCTCCATAGGTTTGTGTAAATCCTCTTGCAACCAGTCTGGTCTTCTTCCTATCAATATGTCCATTTGCTAGATACTTGATTGTGAAGATCCATCTACTAGATACAGCCTTCTTTCCCCTAGGCAGCTCACTCTCATACCATGTATCATTCTTGATCATAGCACCTGCTTCAGCTCCCACTGATTCTTTCCATTCCTTGTCTAACATAGCTTCTTCATAAGTCCTTGGCACATAACTCTCATCCAGACTAATCATAAAGGCATAATGCTCCTCTGGAAACTCAGCAAAGGAACACACGGCTTGAGAAGGATGCTCCACAGCCTGGGCATTGTAGTACACTCTCGTGTTTACCCAGTTGGAAGGATCCCTCTTTATCCTTGTGCTCCTCCTCAAAGCTTGCACCTGATCTTCAGTTTGCACACTAGCCGGCTCCACTTGCTCTTCTTCTGAACTGGCCGGTCCGACTTGTTCTTCTCCACTAGACTGAACCTCATCTACTTCTCCACTAGACTGAACCTCATCCACTTCTCCACTAGACTGAACATTGTTCTCAACTTGATCATGAAGACCTGAATCCTCTTGGTTTTGCTCTTGCTCACCAGATTCAGTTCCATTCCCCCTCTCATGATCAAGAGGAGTTGTTCTTCCAGCTCCACCAGTCTGATTGGAAGACTCTCTCCTGCCGGGTTCCTGATCCTGGGACAACCCTATCCCGAGCTTCTCCAACAACACTCTCAGTATTGTTGCCTTATCAGATGGAGCTTGAGACAAATCCTTCAGATTTTCCCACTCCTTTTCTTCATAATAACCTTTTGTTTCAACAAACTTCACTTCTCTAGATACCATCACTCTCCTTGCTTCAGGATCATAGCACTTGTACCCTTCTGAGTGATAGAGTAACCAATGAACATAGCCTTAGTACTCTTTGCCTCCAGCTTGTTTCTCTGCTCTCCTGGAACCATGACATAGCACACACACCCAAAGACACGTAGGTGATCAATGACAGGTTTGCTCTTGTTCAACACTTCAAATGGAGACAGATTCTTCAATATCTTGGTTGGAACCCGGTTGATGAGATAGCAAGCAGTCTGCACAGCATCACTCCAAAAACGTTTTGGGACATTTGCATGAAACATCATTGATCTAGCAACCTCCATCAAGTGCCTGTTCTTCCTCTCAGCTACACCATTCTGCTGTGGTGTATAAGGACAGCTAGTCTGATGCACAATCCCATGCTTGGCTAGATGACTCTTGAAGGCATTGCTGATGTATTCACCTCCATTATCTGATCTCAGTACCTTCACAGTAGCATTGTATTGATTAGATACATATGCTTGGAAGTTCATAAATGCTTCTAGCACCCTATCTTTAGATGGAAGCAATGTAAGCCAAGTATACTTAGACTTCTCATCAATGAATGTCACAAAGTACTTCTGGCTATCTCTAGACAAACAAGGAGCAGTCCACACATCTGAATGAACTAGATCAAAGCAATGCTCATAAGTAGTTTCTGATGTTGGAAAAACAGTCCTACAATGCTTTCCTAATATGCATGCTTCACACTCCAAGTGATTAAATGACATATTAGGAATTATCAATTCAATAGCACGAGCATGAGGATGACCCAATCTAGCATGCCAAGTAATACTATCAATCTTCTCATAAGTACTACTCAAACACATAGAATCAAAGGGTTTAGAAATCTTAGCCAATTGGAGCTGGTATAGATTATTCTTGCTGTCTCCTCTCCCAATGACCCTTCCAGTCTTCAAATCTTGGAACTCAACATCATCTGGCCTGAATACTACTTGACAGCCAAGATCAATTGTGGCTTTCCTTACAGATAGTAGATTTGAAGCAAACTGTGGCATGTAGAAGGCATCTGAGTCTTTATCAAATAGCTTGAGCTTTCCAACTCCTTCTATAGGAATCCTATCACCATTAGCTATCATCACACCCCCAGTAGCTTTCTTTACATCACTCATTAAGCTTCTGTCACTAATCATGTGATGACTTGCTCCAGAATCAACAATGATGGGTTTGTTGGATGTGGATGCTTTGGCAGGAGCACCCTGTCTCCGGGTCGTAGCCAAAGCATACACATACTTGACAAACTCATCCCATTCCTCCTTTGTGACACGCTCATCCGCTCCTTTGGTCTCTAGCTTCCTCATAACCCCACTGCTCTCTACAGATTCTCCCATGTAAGCTGAGTAAGAACACTCTCCCATAAGAATCTGTTGTGCTTCTACTCTGCCCATCTTCATAGTACCATAGCTACCTTGATAACCAGACAGTATGCTTCTCTTCCAACACCTTCTGTTGAGTTGAGTTGCGTATAAGTGTGAAGCAAGTGAGGAGTTGAGACTAAGGAGATGAGTTGAAGCTTGGGAAGGTTTGGGCAAGGTCCGTACAAGTCCGTACAGTCCGTACATGACCGTACACATGAAGATGGGTGAAACCTTGACAAGGGTAAAGAAGTTACTTGCGGTAACTTAGGTGAAGGGAAGGAACTTACCTGGATGCATCAGACCGTTTAGGGATAAGGTAGAGCGCGCCTTGACAGGCTGGAACAGCTGGAAAGCAAGAGCATCTCGGTCCAAGATGCTAGATGCTCCGCGCATGTGGAGAAGCTAATTGGCTTGTTCAAATGAGCTTATCCTCTCCTGATTGACCTCACATGCTTTAGTCTTCTCTTGATTTCGAAAACCCTTGTATGCTCACACTATATATTGTAACTCATGTCCTTAATGAAAGATTAGACAGTTCTAAACAATCTTTCTCTTTACTCATTTCACTATGATTCTCCATTAGTCTCTAAGTTGTCTCTTAATCTCTTATTCTCCTTCTTTAATCCTTTCTAAACTCAGATTATCCTTTACATTCCTAAAAGTCATATGGTATCAGAGCCAGGTTGATTACAATCTGAGTTCGTGAGTGATTCTCTTAAGGATTCAAGTTTGAAACTTTAAGAGAACAAGTGAGTGTGTTTGAGAGTTTCTTGAGAGTTCAAAAGCTCAAGGTGTTTTGTGTGTGTCTTGGTGATCCGTGGGAGGTTCATTTGAAGACTCAAGAGTGAATCTGTGTTCTAGAGAGCAGCGTGGGTTCTCAGTACAAGATCTAACCGGTTGTTCAAGCTATAGACGTCAAGCTGTTCAAGATGGAGAGTGGCATGAAGATGAAGGTCGCGGTGACATTCAAAGGAACCAACTACCTAGTCTGGTCTAGGATGGTGAAGACTGCTGTGGGAAGCAAGGGTTTGTGGAAGCATATCACATCTGGTGAGGCTCCAAAGGTGATTACTCAGGGGGTGAAACGGAGAGTCCCGAGGAGAGTGTTGTAGAGAAGTGGCAACAAGAAGACATGATGGTGATGTCAGTCCTTCATGCCTCTTTGGAGCCGGCTATACTAGATGCTTATAGCTACTGTGAGACAGCCAAGGAGCTGTGGGATACTCTACAGAAAGTGTATGGAAACACTTCTAACCTGAACCGAGTGTTTGAAGTCAAGAAGGCAATCAATGGGTTAACTCAAGATGACACGGAGTTCACTAAGCACTTGGGGAGGTTCAGGTCTCTTTGGTCTGAGTTGGAGATGCTGAGGCCAAGCACGGTTGATCCAGAGCTTCTAAATGAGAGACGCGAGCAGGACAAGGTCTTTGGGTTGCTGCTCACGTTGAATGCAAGCTACAGTGGTCTTATCCAGCACATGCTATGGTCTGAGAAGCTGCCTGACCTTGAAGAGGTGTGCGCTAAGATACAGAAGGAGCAGGGCTCAATGGGTTTGTTTGGAGGCAAGGGAGACTTATCTCTTGCAAATGCTGTGCAACCTGACCGGGAAGAGCCTCCACAAGCCAACAAAGCTGGTTACAACAAGTATGAGGATAGGAAGTTCAATGGGAATTGTGATCACTGCAAGAAGCATGGACACAAGAAGAGTCAGTGCTGGATACTCCATCCCCACTTGAAGCCGGCTAAGTTCATGAAGGAGAGAGAGGCAAACTCACATGACTGAAGGATCAAGCGGAGCAGGGCCATCCAACCGTGGAGCTGAAGTGGAGAACCGTGAAGGAGATGGAAAGGCTTTGGTGACCTACACTGGAGCTATCAACCCCCCGAGGCAATGATCAGACTTCATCAGGAGATCCGAGATGGATGCACTCATCAAAATGCTCAAGGATAATGGTAACATTCATGGGTATTCATTTGGTGCTTCTATGATTGCTAGAACTATAGAAATGACTCCTAATGTGGCTGAGATTGCTAGGATTGATAGTAAGACTGGAATTGAGCATTGCATTGATAGAAATACTAGGATGAATGCATATAGATCACAAATTAGTATCTGCCATAGTGCTAGCAATACATCCAAACCATTGATTATAGATTCAGGTGCATCTCATCATATGATTAGTGACACCAACCTGATTAAAGATATAGAACCTACTAATGGATGTGTGATGATTGCAAATGGGGATAAGATACCTATTAAGGGAATATGAAACTTAAAGCTATTTGATAAGAACACTAGAGCATTTTATATTCCGGAATTCACATCAAACCTTCTTTCAGTTAAAAAATGCACTACTGATTTGAATTGCAATGTTATATTCAGTCCTAATGATGTGAAGTTTCAGGATATTGAGAGCAGCCAATTGATTGGAAAAGGAGGAGTTACAAAGGGAGACTTATACTGCTTGAGAAGCTTGATCATGTTTCCAATTATAACTGCTCATTTACTTCTGCTTCTTTTTGAATAAAATGCATTGTGGCATGTAGATTAGGTCATCCCCATGAGAGGGCTTTAAACTGATGTTACC